>NC_046158.1:18838563-18990636 GCF_011064425.1 Rattus rattus
TCCACAGATGTCAGGGAACATTCAATAAACAGGAGAAAGTAGTTTATAAAAAATATAAAAAAAATTAAAGACCTTTCCAATGCACTTTAAATTTGAGGAAAAGTACATTACATTTACTTGAGGAAGTGATTATAATCTACAGAATATTTATATACCAGCCCATATGAACAAAACATTAAAATGATTCAAATATATATATGAAGCATTACGTGAGGACCCATAGCATAAATATGTGAGTATATTAAACTCAAAAAACATATATACTCTATATGCAAATATATAAGAGAATTATTTCTGATAAACACTAGTTACTGATATAGAATCAATGACGAGAAATGACCCTTCACTCCTACAGCAATGATTTCATTTTCAGGAAAAGATTGATCTTTAATTCACAGAAAGGATTCTATTCTCATAGCATGTTTTCTCCAAACCACAGATTTTGTGCATTTGCTTTTCTTTTCTTTTACAACACCAGTCTCCTGAGTCCTCCAGGAGAGGAAGGTAAATCACTAGTCAATATTTAGAGTTGGATATTATTTTGATTAATGGAAGAGCTAGGGAATGGTCTCCAAAGGCACCTGGAACAATGCCACTGGTTTCTTTATCTCTACACAATCGAAATCTTCCTGAGCAACTGTGACACCAACTTCAGAAGCTTTCGCTGCATGTACCCAGCAAACTAATCTAATTTAAATGCATTGTTAGCAGTATGTACTTTAATGCTTACTTCCCTGTTTTTATATTATGAATTTAGCTATTTCCAGGTAGGCATGGAAAATATAAGTATCAAATGTTGTTATTTATTGTTTGAAGATAATAAAATTACAATTTGTCTGAACATGATTCTAATTACTTAAAGACATATGTAGCTGATAGTCATATAGAAACAGATTATAACTTACACATAGAACGTTTGTTTTTCTGTGATAAATTAGATGATTCATGAGTTGGAGTGAATCCAGGAGAAATAATTTTTTTAGCAAAAGTTAAGCTTGTAATTCACACTTAAGAAGATTTGGTTTAGTTCCTAAACTAATTTATATAGTCAGGTGCCAATCTAAGAGTAATATAAATGCCTCATATTATCAACTGCCCAGTTTAATTTACCCATAATTCCTCCATCCTTGTTAAGTTTACATTCATTGTGCAAAACTGTATTGTCAATTATTGAAAAATAGATAATTCATCAAGTCTTCTATGTTAAATTGGCATCCAGATTCCTTGGGGTCAGTGGTGGTTTGAGTGCAAAATGTCTCCTATGAACTCAAGCATGTGAATCTTTTATTTCAAGTTGGTGGTACTATTGGGGAAGATTTAGGGACACAGATTTACTGGGGGAAGTGTGTCACTGGGGGCATGCTTCCAGAGTTCATTGTCTCTCCCTACCTTCAAATTCCTTTTTTTAGTTTATGCTCGAAGTTGGGGATATGAGCAATATTAGCTTCCTGACCTGGCTTCCATGTTTGTTTCTTGGTGGCATGCTCTCCTACCATAGGAAACTGTTATCCTGATAAAACTCTAAGTAGAAATAAACTCTTATTCAAGTGCTTTGGTCATGGTGTTTTATCATAGCAACAGAAAAGTAATTGATCCTGGGTCTATCCTTATTTCTTACATACTGGGGGTCTTTGTTTTCTAGTATGTAATAGAATAGCAGTTAATGAAAAAGAAGTTATGAATCTGAGAGACTGCTACACACACACACACACACACACACACATACACAACACACACACACACACATGCTTATATTCTTCATGAATTGATGGTTGTTTCTTTAACTTTATTTTATTACTAGTGCTGTGCATTGTTGATTCTGTACCTGTAATCTAGAGAATATAGAGAACAGAAAACACTAGCATGTAAAAGAATTTGGATAAAGAAGCATCAATCTTTTCTTTTTCCTTACCTTGTCTATGTCTCATCAACTGGAAGGCAAAAACAATAGCAAAAGTTCTCAGTGTTTGATAGGGTAGAAATAAAAGGAGTCAAGATCAAGAAAAAAGTTTCTGTGAGCTTGAAAATAATTTTCTACTTCATTTAAGACCGCAGGTTCACAGGTGCTTGGTAAAAAGGAGCCAGCTTTAAGCCCCAGCAGAGTGCACATCACCAGTTCCCTAAGCAAACAGAATTCTCTTCATCTCCAGTTTTGCTGCTGCTCCTATAGCCTCTCATCTAGTACATGATAAGCTTTTATTTGAGTCTTGATTACAATCTGTGCTTTCCCCCAAAGTTTCCCATGAGCAGTTTCACATGAGCTTCCCAGACCTAGCCATCTCTGAGTGTTAGTTCCTTTTGATAGCTGGCTAGTGATACGGGCAGATGGCTAGAAGACTATAAGTCTCCTTTAGGGGCCAGTAATTATATAGTAAAAAACACTTATCAAACTCAACTCAAAAAGAAAAAAATCACTGTGGAGATCTGGGATTAACTTCTTAGTTTGAATTTAAAATATGAACAGATCTTGTTGCCTGGCAACGTGGTAGAATCTCCTCTGGGTTTTCCATTTCCCGGATCCCATGATGCATCCTCTAAGATGAAAAGAAAGAGATAAGGGCTGGAGCATATGATGGAGTAAATTCTGGGGGTGTGGTGCTTTCTTCAGGATTCCAATGTACTGGGAAATCTAGTGGTTTTTGCTTATGTCATGTTGTTGCTTTAATCGTGATTATGTTAAAGTTACATAGCCTTCACCATTTGATATTGCCAAGATGATTTTCAAGTTATATGTTTGCCACCAACCTCATATAACCAGTTCAAATGTCAGCAATTCATATAATTAGATTTTGTTCCAGGAGAGCTTCGATTCATAATAAAATGAGTCCATCCCCCACAAGTCCCTGTGGGGTGTACATATCTTATAGATTAAATGTGAAATGTCACCCATTTTAATTTTTTTTGAGCAGTCATCATAGTTATATGAACATGGATACTATAGCAGAAAGGCCCTTTAGGCATGTAGCAAATACTGGAAGTAAGTAACAGGAAGGAATATTATTCATGGTCTCAACTCTAAAAAAGAGGAAGCACTTTCTTACTTACTAATTATAAGTGTAAAATACCATACACTATCTGTATGTTGTTTAGACTAATCTACCTTGGCTACAAAATACTGGGTTCTGCCAAGGCAAAGTAGGCTAACGAGGAGTGTACCAAATGCCCATATTTGGTACTGTTTCCTTAGTAAAACATGGACAACATAGTATAAAAGAGCAGTTGGCAAAATTTTGCCCCATTCAAGCTCAGCTGAGAACCAACAAATCTGCGACAGTCACTATTGACTTTAGTTTATGCAAGCTATGGTCCCTTAAGAAACCAGCTTTCTAAAACAGTTCAACTTGATTTAAAAATTGTAGTCGCCTTTATATGGCACTTACTCACTTCTTTGAAAAAACAACCACCAGAAAATTCTTCTGTCAAAAGCACGTTGATTCAACCACATTATGGCTGTCTATACCTTCCCACCGGCCCCAAACCAAACCCAAAGACAAAGAAGTGGAAAGAAAAAAAAAAAAAAAAACAAAGAATCCTATGCCCAATGAGAAGATGGGAAGGTAAACTTGGGGTTTGTATTGCTTTCAGTGGTTGACTTCCCTTATTACGGGTAGTGAAGGGTATGCTGAACAAGGTAGGGGAGCCTCGGTACCAGCTAGATGAGTCATCTTCAGCCTGTCTGGAGAATCCATTTCTTCACGTTTTTTTGGAGCCTAATTTAGTCTGGTTACTTACCACTCTGGTCTATAAATTGAGAGGCCCTAAGAGGCTCATTTTCCATCCCTAAGGGGAGTTTCTTGCTTTCCCTCTCAATGCTTCATGTGCAATTAACTTCGAAATATCCCAACCACCACTGAGTACTTTGCTATTTTATGTTGCATTTTCTCATCTTAGTTTTGCACAGAGATGGACAGTAACCTTGCTATGTGCCTGGGCCCTGCATGTTGCTGAGAAACATTCAATTCAGATTTTATTACTAATATCAGAGTCTTTGATCTAGAACTGTGTGGGATGTCCATCCCCAGTAGAGGGAAATATCTGAATACTCTCCTGGATAAATGTGAAATCCAGGACAAGCTCCTAAACTTTTGCAATAGAGTATTCTCTGTACCATATACAGAAATACATAATCAAACCAAAGTAATCCAACAAGGCAATTTCATGTAGTAAAAATTGTACATTATGATCCAAATGAGGCCAACAAGCACACTGGCATGGGAAATAGTTTGTTTTCCAGTTTTAATTCGGTTAGTGAGTGTGTCTCATCTTCTTGATGGGAGCTCAAGCTCACTCTTTGCTATGGTTGCCTAATTCAAAATCAGCTTGAGGAGAGAGGTATAATACTGTTTAGTCTCCAGAAAATACAACAGATACATAGACATCTAGAGAAGAGTTTCATGAGATTGGGAAGTCTTATGGAATATTGGCATTTGTTAGGCTTTCTTAGGAAAAACTGCTGATACAGTGGCCAAGGAATGTACGGAAGGAATCTTGAGAAGAGAATTGGAATTTATACCAGGAGGAGACGGTTGCTTCAAATAGTTCAAACACGGTTGGACCTCATGGATATATTCAAAGATTATCTTTATCCTGGAGTATTATTTTAAATTCTGTAATCCTATACGCAATCACCTAATTTCACAATGATGATGTTTTATTGAAATGTCACCCAACTTGAAAGAGATAGTCCCTCTTTCTTTGAACACTACGTTAGTCCAAGTACATACTTTACTAAAGGAATGTCAAACGCTTTTGTTCAATCATGTTCAGCGGGTTCCACCCATGAGGTGGTAATTAGGAGGAACACCTTGCAGTTCTAACGAAGTCCATTCGCTTATTCATGGTGAGCAAGACGAACTCTCAGTTCCACTTCCTCACTGGTAAAAGAGCCACTTAACTCAGCCAGTGCACAGATTATATCAGAAAGCATCCTACCACAGAATGCTGCAGACAACTGTCTCCTGGATCATGATAGGTTTTCTAAAGGAGTATAGTAATAGTCAAAAATGGTTTATCTCTTTATATATTTTATACATTTTCATTTTCTCCCCCCCCCCGCTAAACCTCTCTTCACCTCCCCATCTCTTTATATGTTTTTTTTATACAACATTCTACTTTAAGACATATTTTAAGCTGCGATCATAAATGCATAGGTCCTTACATATCTCTTTCCATGTGAAACATTTTCTAGCATATTCTTTTTCTTTAAGAATATTGGAGAACTCCCAAATTATGGGAAAGGTTCCTTTGACAAAATGAATATTAAATATGAATGTAAGTTACACAAAGTTTGAGTATTGAGGATACTGTATTTAATACCCAGTGCAATTTATTCCCATCAGTGATGAAAAAATCTTATTCTCGATTACCTCAAAAGTATTTTCTCATTGTAAGAAAGATCAGTTATGTCATATATCCAGATGTAGTAAATTCTTAGTTAACTCAGAAACAACAGTTGCATCCTGTCTAGAAGTAGCACTATTTCTCACAGGAGGCAAAGGTTGTACAAAATGGAAAGAGAAGAAGCTAATGGTATTTTCCCTTAACAGTAATTCCCTTATTTCTTTGCTTCCATATTTTTATGTTTACTTTATATTTTAATCCTTCACTTTTCTTTTCAAGGATGCTATTTTCACCTTCTATGAGGAGTAAACACTCAATCCTTTGGTAGTGTTATGCTCTGGTGCATTATTGCTTTTTACATATAGAAAAGGGGAAAGTTGTGTCTTTTTAAAGATTTATTTTATTTTATATGAATGGCATAGGATCCCATTACAGATGGTGTGAGCCACCATGTAGTTGCTGAAAATTAAACTCAGGACCTCTGGAAGAGCAGTCAGTGCTCTTAACCACTGAGCCATCTCTCTAGCCCTGGGAAAGTTTTTTCTAACTTAGAAATTATCTCACTTTACAAGAATCCCTTAAAATAAATGAAATATCCCCTGACAGATAGCAAAGTATTAAACTGAGTGTATTAGTATGATATTTTTCTTCCCTTGAATCTCTGCCTAGACATAAATATACCTCTTGTTACAGTATTGATACTTTTAGTGTTCTGGTAAGATAATTATACACAACTCTTCTACATCTGAGAGCCATTCTCTGGGACCCTTTGCTGACAAACAGAGTAATGATTATCCCGGCACCAAACTTAATTTTCCCTTCTACTATTCACTTTTGCATTTCATCTAAAAATATTAAGGTGGTGAGAAAATATAGGTCTTTTGAATGCCTGTAATAAGCGTGAGTTGTTTTTAATTTCTATTTGGTAGTCTTAACCCATGCCTGGCATCTTCTTTTAGTCAGATATTAACGTAAAGATAGGTAGCAAGCAGTTTTCCACCATATGCATTTTTTAACTTATACACTTTTGGCACTATTTGCTGCTCTTAGTGATGACTGAAGGATGAGGTGACAGCGGAAAGAAATACCAAGAGAGGAAAGGCAATAGAGCAATGTAGAATGACAGGAATATTAATGACAAGTATTTCTCAAGGAAGAAAAAATGTATCTTAAAAAACTAAGCATGTACACACACGTGCACACAGACTTAAACAGATGCACACACACACAGATGATAGGTAAATAGATAGATAGATTAGATAGATAAATAGATTAGATATATTGATTGATTGATTGATTTATGTGTAAGAAACACAGGAATCTGTATTTTTCTTTTATAGACTTGTTCCATATATATTTATTAGCCAAAATAAATTTAAGAAACAATGTCATGGTAGTTTTTGGGATATCTTATTTCATTAGCAACATTTAATTGATTTCCTTGATATTTACCAATATATATATGTTGACTTTACAGAACACGTCGTAAGTTACTCTGAGAAATAAGGAATACCATTGATTTTTTTTTAATTTTAAACAATATTTTGCTTAGGAGTTTTAATTATTGTATTCAAAAAGGAGATTACCTGTGCTATTGTAGTGGTAAACAATAAGGAAAACAAAATTGTCAGTCTCCACATGGAAAGCATTGCAGTTTTCTAGTACTAGAGCAGTTACCCCATGGACACTAGAAGATCATATGTGGATCATACTTCAACACCATTTTGTATAACAGTAATGGAAACTAATAAAAAGTAAGATAGCCCAGATGCTTTTTTTTAAAATGTGTATGCGTACATTTATGCATTGAGGAAAATAAATTAAATATATTGATAAAAGTGTAGCTGAGAGGATGGACTTGAAAAGCAAGCAAGCAAGAGAATTAATTATGATGGAAAAATGATTCTTTCCAACACACACAGGTGGTAAATATAAAGATTGATAATGAACAGAAGGGCTTGTGTTGGAGGGTGAATCAGAATAAAGACTGCATATCTTGTACTTTAGGTTTTTTCATCCTATAAAGTAAAAAAGGAAAGTCAATTGTCACAAATCAAACAGTGCTAATAAGAAGTTCCATGGAAAGGTCAGGTCTATGAGACACCATTTTAAAAAACTCAAAAGAAAAGTAGAAAATAAAGTATTCAAGCCTTTTAAAACTAATCATGGCATCAAGAATTTACCAGCTCAGGGATTAAAACTAGCTACTTCCTTTTATATATTCCTAAAGGTAAACACATGAGCAAATTCTATTTGAAATATTTAAGTGTTAATATAGTACAGTGTGTCTTTCTTTACAGTTCAAGTAAACAAATGAAATATTTTAATCTTTATATATATATGGAAATAAGTTTTGTTTTTTTTTAAGATTTATTTATTTATTTTATGTACAGCATTCTGCCTGCATATGTGACTGCAGGCCAGAAGAGAGCACCAGATCTCATTACAGATGGTTGTGAGCCACCATGTGGTTGTTGGGAATTGAACTCATGACCTCTGGAAGAGCAGTCAGTGCTCTTAACCACTGAGCCATCTCTCCAGCCCTGGAAATAAGTTTTAACCAAGGAAAATATGTCACTTCCTGAAATGAATGAAACAGATAATAAAATAAATAAATGAACTTTATATTCTTTAGATAAAGGGTTTGGTTTAGTAAGTTTAAATGTCAAATAATGAAGTAGAACATGATGCTAATATATATATATATATATATATATATATATATATATATGTGTGTGTGTGTGTGTGTGTGTGTGTGTGTGTGTGTGTGTGTGTGTGTGTGTGTAATGGACATATTCATATATTCACTAGTATACCCATCACCTGCAATATCATTTCTCTCAATTAAAACTGAATTTTACAAAGAAGGACAAAAAGGTAAATAGGGAAATGTGTCAATCTGAATGGAGTTAGAAAAAACGAATATGATCAAAATACATGTGAGAGATTCTCAAATACCTAATTAAAAGAAACAGAGGATTTCATATATTTACTAGCTTTACCCAGCATACCAAAGCCAAGGAAAACTGTCACTGTTGAAAGTGACATGAAAGATGCCAAGTGAAGACAAGGGTATCAGGACCAAAGCTTAATTAACACTAGCATTATTCTAAAAAAATGACGATGATGATGATGATGATGATGATAATGATGATGATGACGACAATGGTGGTGGTGGTGGTGATGGTGGTGGTGGTAGTGGTGATGATAATGATGATTATTGACTGTATCAGGAAAATAACTCAAAATACAAAAATGATACCCACATGACTAAACAATAGGTTTGCAGTACCCATCTTGTAGCTTAGAATCACATATAATTCTAGCTCCATAAGATCCAATGATCCTGGAACTTGCACTCATGTTCTAAACCCACTCACTCCACATACTTACACATATTTAAAAACAACATACATAAGAAAACTTACTTACTATCACAAATATTAATTTACTCAAGGATTGAACAACAAACTGATAGGTAATATGTATGCCCTGATCATTTAAATAAAAATGTATCCTCCAAACACTGCTTCTGAAAATTCCCACAAATCTCCATCCTTATCTACCTCTAATATACTTATATTATCAACCTAGTTTCTTAATAGTTTGTTTCAAATTATAACTTCCTAGAAACCCTAACACTTTGTTATATTTCCATGTATTACCTTAAATGGAATTTAAAAATAATTATATAAACCTAAGGAAGTCTCCACTACATGAAGTTTCCACACTCCTTCCCAAATGTTTTCAACTTCCACTGTCTCTACTCAATTCTCTCCGTCCATTACCCTGGACTGATCCTCCTAACTTCTGTCTCTACCCTCTTCAGTGCACCCACAATATTTATTCTATTTTCCATTTTCAGTGAGGTCTATCCATCTCTCCTAGAATCCTCTCCCTACCTAAACTCTATGAAGAATACAGAGTCTGAACTGGCCATCTTTTGTTGCCTGGCAAGTTTTCCTGTGGGCAAACATTACATTCCGTTGAATCATTGACTCAGAGATCTGCTATTGGGAGCCTGAAACAGCCCAGTTAGATGTTAGGATATCAGGTCTCTAGGAAAACTGATAATGAGGCCCCATTGCTGAGGACAACATCCATAGGGCACAATGAATGCAGACAGCCAAACCTGGTGCCTGTATGGAACCTCCATATCTATGGTTCTAGTATCTTTGTCATAAAGACATATTTTGCAGACTATCAGATGGAAACCTGCACCCTACTCAGCCTCAAAACCCTTGACTTTCAATCTGTTCCACCTTCAACATGTGTTGAGCCAATTGTGGCACATAACTTGAGGGAGTGGCCAACAAAAGTTTGGTCTAACTTGAGGCCCATGGCATAAGAAGGATATCATACCAGGTACTACTTGGATGACCAAAAGCCAAGGACTAAAAACCAGAGACTGAGGATAGAAAAAAACAATACTAGAATAATTCCTAATGATTCTGCTATAATTTTAGATTGGTGTCTTGTCCAGTAGTCATTAACGTGGTTTCTCTGATAAAAGTGAATACAGAGTACAGAGACCCAAAGCCAGATATTATGCAGAGGGAGAAGCTAAATTTGGGGTTTTAATTGGACCTCTCCCTTTGGAGACCAGAGAACGCTTTGGAAGACAGGGAAGAAAGATTGTAGAAGTCCAACGGGATGAAGGACACAAGGAGAACAAGGCCCACCAGGCTCACAGGGCCAGAGACTAAAGCAAAAAGCAGAAGAATTGCAGGGTCTGCACCATATTCCCTGTGTATATGTTATGGTGGTTAACTTGGGGTTTTGGTTAGACTCCTAACACTGGGAGGATGTGTCTCTGACTCTTGCCTACTCTTGGAACTCTTTTCCTCCTACAGAGTTGCCTTGTCTAACATTGATATGAAGGATTTTGATTGTCTTGTTGTATCTTGTTTTCTCATGGTTGTCTGTTATCTCTTGGAGTTCTTTTCTTAAAATTTGTAGAGAAAAGAGGGGAGAACTGCCAGTAGTCAAGAGGGAGAAAATTATGGATAAAGTATATTGTATGAGAAAAGAATGTGCTTTCAAAAAACATTTAAAAATGAAAGGATAATAAAACAAACAGGGATTTAAAGAATGATAATATAATAATAATAATAATAATAATAATAATAATAATGATAATAAATAAACAAAAAGAAGAGATAGCTTGCGAGTTAGGGAAGGTGATTTATGTCTGCTTCTCCTCTCAATGTTTTTTTCTTATTACCTATTTATGTTATTTCTGTAACCACTTTCTTTTCTGATTCTTTTTATTGATCATTTTCAAATTCAATGCTCTATTTTACTCTTAGTTTTCCAAGCAGATTGAAAATATTGTCTTATATTCTGTACTAAATTCATTCTTTATTTAAACTTTTTGCTTGTATTAGCAATTAGTTTTGTATCCATCTAATTACCTCTGTGTATGATTCTTCATTTTTCCTGTATTGGGAACTTATATACGAAAAGCTGTAAAGTGCCTGGAGTGACAGCTATAAAAATCAAAATATCAAGCATTTCAGAGCAAATACATAATAGGGTGAGAGGACATATTTGTTATTTCTACCGAGAAAAAAATTAAATTATTTAGAACATAACACAAACTTCAAAAATTAAGTACCAAAATCCACATGGTTCATTAAATAAATGACCTCATTCACTGAACTGAGAGCTATCAAAAATATCAACAAATTCATTCAAAACCGATCAATATATTCAGCAACTTGAGAAATACAAATTAAAACAATATAAGATCCCTGGTCTGAGAAGTTTCTATTTTTAGCAGATGGTAGCTAATATATTGATCCAAAACTGGCCAAGATATAAAGAATAAGAGTCTTCAGATTGCTCGGCCCTAAATGGAGCATCTATACCATACCACCCCCTTCCAAGGCTCAGAGACATTTTTGGAAGAAGGGGAGGTAAGGGGAAAAGAGACAGACAAGGTAAGAAAACACAGTCCCCCAGACAACATCTGTACACATTCACTCCAAACAGTTATAAAGGCATAGGCAAGCTCCATATAAGTTCAGTCCAGACCAAATGCACAAATGGAGAGGGAAGGTGGACATGAGGTTCCACATCTAGCTAAGGGTCAACTGCTAGCTATTGAGAATGCGAAAATCAGTTTTCTCTAAGATAAGGTCAGACAAGCTCCAATAGAAGGCCACATCTCCATGAATATAAAGGCAGAGCAAAGTGCACTTGATGGGTAGAAAAAGAAAGGGCACAAATTGGGTAAGTAGAGAAGGGAGGGGAAGATCTAAGAAGAATTGGAAATATGGGTTGAATGTAGTCAACCTCGTTTTAGGAAATTCTCAAACAACTAATAGAAACAAAAAAACTGCACAGACTCCAGCTTATCTAGTCAGAATACCTATCCAATAAAAACAAAATTAAAAAAGAAAACAAAATATAATAAATACTAGCAAGGATGTTGTGGAAAATCATATTGTCGCTTGGTGCATAAATTTATCCAGCTGCTATGGAGAGCCATATGGAGCTTCTCACAAAAGATAACATCAATGGCTGCAAGGTCTTATATGGTTAAGTATATAACTAAAAGAACAAGGTCAGTATATGTTATAGATACCCTCGTATTCCTGTTTATTACAGCAATGTTTACAACAGCTTTAAACCAGCAAAGCATCCATTGTGGATGAATGAATAATAGAAAATATGGCATAGTCACATAGTTGGATATTATTCAGCTCTAAAGCTGAATGAAAAACTTGCCATGTATAAAAAAGTGAGTGGTTCTGACAATTGCATTAGCAAATTAACCAGCCGCATTCAAGCAAGTAGTGAATGTTTTCTCCAGTAAACAGAATTTTGGTTTTAATAATGTACATGACAGTACAAGTGGAACTTAGACTGTTTGGATGAGAAATGGAAGAGGTGAAAGGGAGGGGAGAAGAGCAGCTAACAGTGCAATGAACTTGATCAAGGTACATTTATATACACATGTGGTAGTGTCCCAATGAAAGCATCATTTTCTATAATTTATATACTAATGAAAATATATAAATGATAAAATATTATTAAATGTAAGCAGAGGAATCATCATGTGACTAGGTCTCCTTTGTCTCTTAGAGCAATATCATATTCAAAGTGTTCTCTTGATCTACCAGAGTAACAACTAATATATATGAATTTATATAATGCAAGAATTCCCAGTTTAATCTACAATGATGAGGATTTTAATAATTATAATACTTAATAATTCATCATTCTTGGGAATTTTGTTAAATAAATGAATTGTAGCTGCTTTTATCATGGGGTGATAAATAATAGTGAAATGATGAACATAGTATTTTGATCAAAAATTTTGATTATTTTACTATACATGTGTTGATACATCATAAAATACCATGGTTTATGACTTAAACATACAATCACATTTATTTTTACAAAGTAAAACGATTAAATAAGTTGATCTCATCATATTATCTTCTAATATGAATGGCTGTAATGTGTTATATTTACACAAATGGAGTATTAATCAGCTATTAAAAATGACTTCATTAAATTCACAGACAAATGGGTGGAACTAGAAAACCCAAAAGAACACACATGGCATGCACTCACTGATAAGTGGATATTAGCCCTAAAGCTCAGAATACCCAAAGTACAATTCACAGACCACATGAAGCTCAAGAAGAAGAAGACCAAGTGTGGATGCTTCAGTCCTTCTTAGAAGGTGGAATAAAAATAATCACAGGAGGATATGTGGAGACAAAGTGTGGAGCAGAGACTAAAGAAAAGGCCATCCAGAGACTGCCCTGCCTGGGAAGCCATCCCATATGCAGCCACCAAACCCAGACACTATCGTGGATTCCAAGAAGTGCATGCTGACAGGAGCCTGATAGAGCTATCTTCTGAGAGGCTCTGCCAGAGTCTGACAAATACAGAGACTGATGCTCTCAGCAAACCATTGAACTGAGCATGGGGCCCCCATGGAGGAGTTAGAGAAAGGATTGAAGGAGCTGTAGGAGTTTGCAACCCCATAGGAAGAACAGCAATATCAACCAACCAGGTACCCCAAAGCTTCCAGGACTAAACCACCATCCAAAGAGTACACAGGAATGGACCCATGACTCCAGCTGCATATGTAGCAGAGGATGGCCTTGTTGAGCATCAATGGGAGGAGAGGCCCTTGGTCCTGTCAAGGCTCAATGACCCAATATAGAGGAAAATGAGGGTGGGAAGGAAGGAGGGAATATGTGTGTTGGAGAGCACCTTCATAGAAGCAGGGGGAGTGGGATGGGATAGTGGGCTTCTGGAGGGGAAACCAGAAACCAGAATAATAATTGAAATGTAAATTTTAAAAGTCCAATAAAAGAAAAAAAAAATAAAATAAAAATATTGTAGTACAATATATGTACAGATATACAAGGGCCTTTAATACCCCACTAACACTACAGCTCTATAGCTATAACCTACAATCACATATAAGAGAACATTCTAGGAGCTCCTCAAGCATATTCTCAGTCAAATTCCTTCCTTTAACTAAGCATTGTTATTAATTTTTAATCTCTATCATAATGGCATAAAATTTCAGTAAAAGAAAACATTTCCTTTATATTTAACTTAGTAAATCTAGTATTTTATTGTTAGATGCTTGGTCATAGAGATAACAGAGTGATTTCTGTGTAAATTCCCCAGTTTGGTTTTCTGTGGCAACCAAATTGGATAGCTAATTACAACTACCATAGGATTGTTTTCTTTTGTGAATCAGAAATAAAAACCCCATTGAGTAGAAACACTTCAGAAGCATTACTTAAGAGTCATGATCAACTTCTAATTATAATGGTGTATGTACTGAGTCACAAACTCAGCCTTTGAAACAAGAAAGCCTATATTTTATGTTCCATAGTTAATGAATATTAAAATTCAATGTTTATATACTCATGTTAAGTACAAAGGCTTTGCTAAAACAATAGACTCACTTTCTGAGACAACTTTGATATTTGTGTATCAATATCATGTTCAAATGACTTTTGTAGATTGAACAAAATTGATGAATAATGACTTTCTATCAATGGTACAAAATACCTAAGCAATTCAATCTGTTCTCCTGTAGTTTGTCATAATTTCCAGGCTTTAAATTCTAGGAAACAAAGTCTTTATGTATACTATGTGATGGATTCTTATATCCTCAAAAACACACTCATAGAAAATTGATTGTACACAAAGAATAAAAGCTCTAAAATTCTTAAGAGTCAGTAATAAATTTTCAATTGAGTATCCTTCAAGATTGTGGAGTACAAACAATGAACCAGAATGAACCTAATGGATACTAGTGAATTGTATATAGGTTATGAATTAGCATTTTAGAATTTGGATTGAGAAAACTGAATGGGATATTTCTTCATAAAAGGAATGTTCATAGAGTACCTCTGAGGACGCTGAGAAAGCATTTGATAAAATTCAATGCTCCTTCATGATAAAAGTCTTGGAAAAATTATGAGTTCAGGGCCTATACCTAAAACATAGTAAAAGCAATATACAGCAATCTGGTAGCCAACATCAAACTAAATAGAGATAAATTTGAAGCAATCCCACTAAAATCAGGGATTAGACAAGGCTGTCCACTCTCTATCTACTCAATATAGTACTGAAAGTCCAAGCTAGAGCAATTAGACAACAAAAGAAGTTCAAAGGGATACAAATTGAAAAAGAAGAAGTCAAAATATCACTATTTGCAGATATAATAGTATACTTACATGTTCCCAAAAATTCCACCAGAGAACTCCTACAGCTGATAAACAACTTCTGCAAAGTGGCTGGACATAAAATTAACTCAAACAAATGAGTAGCTTTCCTCTACTCAAAGGATAAATAGGCTGAGAAAGAAATTATGGAAATGACATCCTTCACAATACTCACAAACAATATCAAATACCTTGGGGTGACTCTTACCAAGCAAGTGAAAGATCTGTATGACAAGAAGTTCAAGTCTCTGAAGAAAGAAATCAAAGAAGATCTCAGAAGATGGAAAGCTCTCCAATGCTCACGGATTGACAGGATTAATATAGTAAAAATAGAGTACTAGTACTACTCAACTATTAAAAACATGACTACATAAACTTCTTAGGCAAATGGAAGGAACTAGAAAATATCATCCTGAGTGAGGTATTTCAATCACAAAGTCACACATGATGTATACTCACTGGTAAATGGATATTAGTTTAAAAGCTCAGAATACCTAAGAAACAATTCATAGAAGCTCAAGATGAAGGAAGACCAAAATGTGGATGCTTCAATTTTTCTTAGAAGGGAGAACAAAATACTCACGGGAGGAAATACAGGGACAAAGAGTGGAGCTGGGGCTGAAGGAAAGGCCATCCAGATACTGCCCCACCTGGTGATCCATATATATACAGACACCAAACCCAATTACTATTGCTGATGCCAAGAAGTGCTTGTTGACAGGAGCCTGATATGGATGTCCCCTGACAGGCTCTGCCAGAGCCTTACTGATACAGATGAGGATGCTTACAGCTAACCGTCAGACTGAGCATGAGGAACCCAACAGAGGAGTTAGGGAAAGGACTGAAGGGGTTTGCAGCCCCATAGGAAGAACAACGTCCAAACATCACAGAGCTCCTGCGGACTAAATGACCAACCAACGTGTACCCATGGCTCCAGCCACTTATGTAGCAGAGGATGGCATTGTCTGGCATTATAAGGAAGAGAAGCTCTTGGTCCTGTCAGGGCTTGTTTCCCCAGTATAGGGGAATGCCAGAGTGTTGATGTGGGAGTGGGTTGGTGGGAATGGTTGCATCTTTATAAAAGCAGGGGTAGGGGAAAGGGAAGGGGAGAGAGAGGAAAGAGGATAACATTTGAAATGTAAATATGTAAAATATTCAATTAATAAAAGAAGCACATGTCTTAAATGTTGCCTTTGATTCTGAAAACTTTAGAGTTAAAGATAAGGAATCTGACTATGAATAGTCAAACAAATGTAGACAAAAGTCATGTTTGCCTTTGTTTCTCTCTCTCTCTCTCTCTCTCTCTCTCTCTCTGTCTTGTGTGTATAGCTCAATTAGTGGAGAGCCTGCCTATTTGCACTAAGTCCATCATAACATGTATATGGATATGATGCACACCTAAATTCCAGCACTAGGGATATAGAGGCAGGAGGGTCATAAATTCACAGTTATTTTTAGCTACATAGATAGCTACATAGAAATTTTGAGGCAAGTCTATAATAGACATGAGATTTTGGCCCAAAACCACAGCTCACAATTATTAAAGACAATTTTCAAAGGAAACAAGATACTGATTGCATTGGTAATTTCAGGGGCCACAAAACTATGACCCTTACTAACATTTATTTTTGTCAATAAAATTTTTTGCATACAGTTTACCAGTTTGTCTTGGTGTCATCCATGACTACTTTTATATATACTCTGCATTTGTGTAATATTATCAGGAGCTATCATATCAGTAAACATTATCAGGAACCATATCAGTGTACCTCATATGACAGAAACATTTGTTATCCATTCCAGAAGAAAATGTTGAACTTACTTTAGAAATATACATATCAACAATGCCAATAAATATTAACCATTAGCTGCGTTTTAATACCTTTGTCCTAGTTGCTTTTCTATTACTGTGGTAAGACACTATGAGCAAGGCAACTTGTAGAAGAAAGAATTCAATTGATGTTTAAAGTTTCAGAGGATGAGTCCATGACCATTGCATTAGGAAATATGGCAACATGCAGGCAAGCATAATGTTGAAGTATTATCTAAGATATTATATCTTTATCCAAAAATAAAAGGCACAGAGAGATAGCAGGAAGTACCACAAAGTTTTAAAACCTCAAAGCAAACCTTGGTGACCTACCTTCTCCAAGGCTACATCTTCAAAAACAAGTCTTCAAAAACAGTTGGATCAACTGAAGAAGAAGCTCACCCTAGGGTCTTAATTTCACTCAAACTATTTACATTTCACTTCCCCCTATAGATGTGTAGCCATATCCTAATAAAAATTCATTTTAGTTCTACTTTCACAGTTTAAGGGGTCAAAGTCTAAGTCTTTTCTGAAATTCAAAGCAATCTCTCAATTGTAATCACCTGTAAAATAAAATAAACAAAAATAATACTAAAACCACTTACACACATACCACTTACAATATCAGAGAATATATATCACTATTTCCAAAGGAAGAAATAATGGTGTAGAGATCAAACACTAGACAAAACCCAACACTGAAAATTAAATCCTGCAATTCTACATCCAAAGTCAAAGGTCTTACATGGCTTTCCCATCCCAGATTTGCTTACTACGACTTCTTCTCTTGGGCTAGTTATACTCTGTTTTTGCACTATCCCTGACAAGCATTCCAAGGCTCTAGAAGCTCCAATATTCTGGGTTCTCCAATGCAATCTAGCATTTACTGTCACAGCTTCATGCAATGAACTTTCTGGACCTCCATGCCAGGACTATTGAACCACAAGAATGGTCTCTCTGAAATCACAAAGAAACATTATATAACCTCTTTTTTATGGAATTCTTTATGACTCTAAAGAGATAGCAATGTGACTGATGCCACTAAATCTGGCTTCCTGCTTGGGATAGAATTTGGCCTCCCCCTTTAATTACGTTTGCATAAGCATTGATTTGTTGTGCCTTTTAAGGCCACAGAATTCCTTTGCTTTTACAAGTTTTAGGATTAGTTAGACAGGTTGTTGTCCTGAGGATACCATTCCCTTCATTGCATTTTGCCTCAGGCCTCTCCTTAAACCACTCAGAACAAGACTTGTTTCTGGTGTTAAAGACTTGTTTCCTGCTTTCTTCCTTTTCAAATGGCAAATTTTGTATTTTTGGTGTCTCACTAGTTCTCTTGCACTGTATACCTACATAAGAGAGCTCACTAGTAACCATATGACATAATCAATATTAGGTTGTCTTGAAATCTCTTTAGCCAAGGAAACTAGTTTCAAAAATTTCAACTTTGTCTCTGTTATATTCTTAGGAATAAGATCTATTTATAGTAATTAGAGATAGGTATAGGGATACGTGTAGTTTTTTAAAAAGCTATTTTGTCAATGAGTAGAGCCTATTATTGACCTGCACAACTGGTCCAACTGCAGAGGATAAGTGACTATGTGGCTCCCAACTTCAAGCCGACTGGTCAATCTATTTAATTTTTATCATGTTCAAGAAGCATTGCAGAAGAAAGAAGAGAAGGAATTTAAGAGTCAGGGAATCAGAACCTACTTTGGCACTATTACATAATGTCTTCTATATGTGGCAGGAAACTATTCCCATGATATATCATCAATTTGGATGACTGAAAAACCTGCAAAATTGCATGAGTGGACATGGCATCATAGATAAGGCAGTTAGGGGTGGCTGGAGAGAACATAAACACATAAGTGGTCATGGCTAAATAGATTTACATATGTTCGACACCAAATAGACTGAGTAAGACCCATTTGCAACAATAATAAAACAGAAGAGGTCAGGAATCCAAGTCATCATGGGGACATGGGAAGATTTAAATGAGAAGAGAAGAGGGTAGAAAAGATCTGATACAACTCTGCAATGAAACAATAAAAAGATTAATCAAACTAGTCATTTATATAATTAAAGGACATCTACTCTCTCCCAAAAGAGAACTCAGAAATATATCCCTTAAAAGCTAAAACATGTCTTCAATTACTGACATTGATATTTTCCTGTGTTTGCTGTTTTTTAGAATACGTACCAAATAATAGAATTATTTGTTTATTCCTGAAGAGTAATATAAAAATATTGCTACAGAACATAAATAATTTTTATATGCCATTGCCTTGATACATGTACTTTTACCTGCACCAAAGATTAGAGAATTCAACAAAATATTTTCCCACATTCAATGATAAAGTAATGTTTATTGTAATAATACAAATATAGTAATTGATTGGATAAAATAAGTTTATATATTGTTATAAACAGTCTTCTTTTTAAGGCTAAAAATCCTTTTATTCATTCTACATTCAAATTTTATAGAGACAATAAAACTCAACAGAATAAATAAGAAAATATAGATTTAAAAGTAATATGCCAGAGGATCAGAAATTATAGAAATTGCTAAGCAAATATTTACCAAAATATTGCATTTACCCTTCCAAGGATTGCCACTGAAAAATGTGAATTTATCAACCTATAAAACTAACAAAGCAAGATTTGCTTTTCAATACAGATGCCTGAATATGAAACATTTGGCCCATAATTAAAATAACCAGGCAGGCAAATTCCTCAATTAATGTCCACATGTTTTTGAACCTACAATTTACATAGTGGAATGAGACCAAAGAAGTATTGTGTTGTGCATACTCAATAGCCACAAGAAAACACCGAACAGAAAACCATCGCCAATAATTCTGCTCAAGTTCAGAGCTTTAATTCAATGTACAGAACTTTCTGGAATATTGTGAAGAGACATATTAAGCTAGCGCCAATGCAGATGGCACTGCAGTTAAAGCGCTTGTCATTCAAGTCTGAGTATGTGAGTTCCAATCTACAGCATCCAAGTCAAGTTAGATGGAGAGAACTTACCACTTACAAAGGCATCTACAATGTTGCCTTTGACCCTCACTCATAGAACTTGGCAAATAGGGTCTCCTATGTCTACTTCATTATTAAGCTTCCCTTAATAATAAATAAAGCTAATTCTAAGAACAAAAGAAATTTGATATAAACATGTTTAATGCATCCTAGTAAATATTTCTAAATCCAGAATGTCTAAGCACATCTGGGATAGGAGTATTTATAATGTCATAATCTTTCTCTCAATCAGTATACATCATAAGAATAATTGTAGTTGTTCTATGAACTTTTATCATAAGCATCATGATATGGTCAGTTACCACTTATAAACAATTGCAATCGAAAAAGACCTATTTATAATACATTGATAATAAAAATGATACATTTGTTTTATTCAGAATTATGAATATGGTGGATATAGACAGGTATATTTAATCAATAATATGAAAAAGTGTGCATACTTGTTTATACAAAGTGTCTTAAATTTTTAGAATTTTAAGATCTTCATCAGTAGAACTTCAATTCTCATTTATTCTGGGTTTTCACTAACTATCACTTGATTTAGATGTTAGTTTCTTGATCCTTCTTTTAAAGAAAAAATGACAGGACAGGGAGGTGGGAAGGGACAGGTAATTTGGTGAGGGAAAGGGGATAATATCTGAAATGTAAATAAAAAATATCCAATAAAAATGAAAAATACCTATTAAAATGCTGAGAAACATGTTGGGCATTGGGACTCACCATTTCATTCCAACACTTGGGAGGAAATGGCAGGCAAATCTTTGTGAGTTCAAGGCTAGCCTGATCTACATAATGAGTTCCAATCCAACAGGAGCTATATAATAAGATGCTGTTAAAGACAGACTTAGAGTTAAATATTATCTTTCAAGTGCAATATTTTTAAAACGTTTACTTTCTCTAAGATAAAAAGTCCTTTTTCTTTTTTCATTTTACGCAAATCTTTCAGAGGAAGAAAAGTAATGATTCTATAAAAACACTTTAAGGAGCAAGTGTTGACATATCTTATAACCCGCACATTTTCCAGCTTACAAGTAAGATCAGACTTAAAAGTTTTCCAAGATAAAAAAAATCATTAACATATAAATGAGTATCTTTGCTATTGTATCAATTTTCAGAACACATTTCCCACTATTGTAATTCTTCTACATCTCTATACTTCTACGATGTTTCTAGAGAAATCCTTTTTTTTAAGTTGTGAATGTGCTAATGTGGCTTTTTTATTCATTTATTTATTTATTTATTTATTTATTTATTTATTTATTTATTTTTACACTCCAGATTTTATTCTCCCCCTGCCCCATCCCCAAACTGTTCCACATCCCATACCTCCTCGCCACCTCCCTGCTCTGTCCCCACCTCCCTGCTCTGTCCCCACTTCCCCGCCCCCATTCTCCACAAGGATGTTCCCACCCCACCCACCCCACCAGACCTCTAAACTCCCTGGGGCCTCCAGGCTCTTGAGGATTAGATGAATCTTCCCTGACTGAACACAGACCATGGAGTCCTCTGCTGTATGTGTTGGAGGCCTCATGTCAGCTGGTGTATGCTGCCTGGTTGGTGATTCAGTGTCTAAGAGATGTCAGGGGTCCAGGTTAATTGAGACTGCTGGTCCTACAGTGTTGCCCTCCTCCTTAGCTTCCTCTAGCTTTTCCCTAATTCAACCACAGGGGTCAGCAGATTTTTCTCTGTGAGTGGAAATAAAGGAAGTCTGCATAAAACTACTATATCACACCATGTGCTTATTCTGATTCTCACAAATGGGACTCTTGACTATTGCTTATCACTTCCCGACATTTGTATTTAAAAACTTTAAAAAATTTTTAACTGCCTCTAGCACCTTGAGGGTATTATTAAGTGAAAAGCAATTCGAAAATTCTATAAAGTTCAAAGAAAAAAAGAGCCATTCCTGTGGTTGATGTAATTTACATTTCTTAGATGAATAATACAACTCAGTTCAATAATATATAACTTTTTCAAATATTTAAGTGTTTTTTCAGTACTCAGAGCAATAAAAAAAATGACTCTGCCCCTGGACCTAATAACATGGCATGAAGATATTCGACATAATATGTAACAAGATGGTGTCTTTCAATAAATAACCGCAAATACCTTGCAATAGCAAGACTGTTCTTGCCATCTTCCATGAGGTATCTGTTTGTAATATCCCTAAAACTGTCTGAGGCATTGCATGTGCATAAGCAAAAAGACAAATAATGGGAAAGAAAATCGTTAGGCTTAAAAAAATTTTTTGTCCATTAGAAAGATTTTATATGCTACTGAAAGTGATTGCATTTGTTTTCCAATGTACGGAACACATAAAAAATGAATTACAGAAGTGTGTGTGTCCTCTTACTGCCAGTGGCCTCTCCTCAGTCGAGAATGGCATTTTGCTTTAAATTCCAACAAACTGCAGCTCAAACACATTATCACAAAATACAAATACATGCAAAATAATGATTAGACTAGCTGAATGTTTTAAATTGCAGCTACCAATTTTAGGGTCAAAAAAGGAAAAAAAAAATACCACCGTTGAGACTCAGGCAGGAAGAAACATTCTCATTAAGCCTCACTGTGTTTCATTAAAAAATGTGGAGGTGGAATGGGGTTGTTCATCCCTATGAACCCTATCACTCTCAAGGTCATAGAAGTGAGGTGAGGGTCAGGACAGTGGGCTTGGCTGTTGCTAGAGCAGGCTCCCAAATCACAGTGCTAAAGGCTTGGCATGCTGTGTCCAGTGCTGCCCATCAGTCAGTCCATGTGGTCCTAGCTAAAGGCACTGATAGAAACATGCCATTTCTTTGCTCTAACTTTCAAAAGCTTGTACCAATTTGTTCAAACTTAAGAGCGTGAAGAAAAGATTCAGAGAGCGAGACCAAGAACAGACTTCAAACTCTTCACTGCTTTTCCAAAGCCGAAGACCAACCCTCCAAAGATTTAAAAAGAAATCAACATTAGTTCTTAATTGTGACAATTTATGCATTAATTTGGCATTAAAACCTGGCTGTAACCTATTATATGGTTATATATTTTATCATCATTTACTCTTCTTACTGTACATATGTTTGGCTAGACAAACATCAAGGCTATCAATGTGAGAAATGTTACCATGTTTTACAGTAGATGAATACTGAATACCAGATTGTCAAGTGAGATTCCATGACATTTTTTAGGCAATATCATTTTATTTAACAAGAATCTTTATAAGAACATTTCATTCCAGGCAAATATGCATCATAGTGTTCTATGATTTAGAGCATTGTATTAATATTTTTCTTGTCACATTACTGTACATTCTGGACCAAAATTACTATATCTATACACATATGAAGTCACATATTTACATTATAACACATATTTGTTTTAATATAAGTTAAATTCCTGTGATCCTTATAGGATATTTCATCCAATAAATTCATTTTTTTCTATTTTGTGTGCCATAATCAGTCCTTGATAGCTAGGTATATATTTGCTGGAAACATTGCTTAGATAGGTCTATTATACTATTAGAGATTATTACTAGTAGTATTATTAGTATTAGTATTGATTGTTATAATCAATCTGTTTATAAGATATGACACTTCTTTGCTGGTGATTTTGTCAAATCCCAAATTCTAAAAAGAGAGGAAATGAATTATAAATTGCATAGCGCCCATTTTCTCCCTGAAATATAAGTATTGGGTCCCCTTCATAAAATTAAAATATCTAAGTTCTGAAATACAGTAGGTTCTGGGGTCATAGGACAAACACATTTAGATGTATTTCAACTACAATATATTTTTGCAATTTTTGGCAGTGAAAACTTTTTCTAATATTACATAATAACATTTTCACCTATCCTCTAATACATCTATACTTTGTAAAAAAAGAGATTACCTTAGAAAGGCTTAACTTTTTGTTAGTCATTCTGCCTCTGCTTGTGTTTTCTTGGAAGATTTGCTAGTCAAAATATAAGAATCATGCTAATTAGGGACTACTTTGTCTCCTCTAGGGAGACTGGCCCCAGTCTGGGAAATTCAACCTTATAAGAGCCACCTTCATATATAAAAAATTCACTCTGGCATTTTTTTTTTTTGAATTTTTTTTGTTTTTTTTTTTTTTTTTTTAACTTGAGTATTTCTTATGTACATCTCGAGTGTTATTCCCTTTCGGTTTCAGGCAAACATCCCTTCCCCCCCCTTCCTTATGGGTGTTCCCTCCCCCTCCCCCCATTGCCGCCTCCCCCCGACAGTCTAGTTCACTGGGGGTTCAGTCTTCTGGGACCCAGGGCTTCCCTTCCACTGGTGCTCTTACTTAGGATATTCATTGCTACCTATGAGGTCAGAGTCCAGGGTCAGTCCATGTATAGTCTTTAGGTAGTGGCTTAGTCCCCTGGAAGCTCTGGTTGTTGGCATTGTTGTACATATGGGGTCTCAAGCCCCTTCAAAGCTCTTCAGTTCATTCTCTGATTCCTTCAATGGGGTCCTATTCTCAGTTCAGTGGTTTTGCTGCTGGCATTCGCCTCTGTATTTGCTGCATTCTGGCTGTGTCTCTCAGGCTCGATCTACATCCGGCTCCTGTCGGTCTGCACTTCTTTGCTTCATCCATCTTGTCTAATTGGGTGGCTATATGTATGGGCCACATGTGGGGCAGGCTCTGAATGGGTGTTCCTTCAGTCTCTGTTTTAATCTTTGCCTCTCTCTTCCCTGCCAAGGGTATTCTTGTTCCCCTTTTAAAGAAGGAGTGAAGCCTTCACATTTTGATCATCCGTCTTGAGTTTCATTTGTTCTAGGCAACTAGGGTAATTCAAGCATTTGGGCTAATAGCCACTTATCAGTGAGTGCATACCATGTATGTCTTTCTGTGATTGGGTTAGCTCCTCAGGATGATATTTTCCAGTTCAACCATTTGCCTAAATTTCATAAACTTCGTTGTTTTTGATAGCTGAGTAATATTCCATTGTGTAGATGTACCACATTTCTGTATCATTCCTCTGTTAGAGGGCATCTGGGTTTTTCCTAGCTTCTGGCTAATATAAATAAGGCTGATTGAACATAGTGGAGCCGGTGTCTTTTATATGTTATTGGGGCATCTTTTGGTATATGCCCAAGAGAGGTATAGCTGGATCCTCAGGCAGTTCAATGTCCAATTTTCTGAGAAAACCTCCAGACTGATTTTCAGAATGGTTGTACCAGTCTGCAACCCCACCAACAATGGAGGAGTGTTCCTCTTTCTCCGCATCCTCGCCAGCATTTGCTGTCACCTGAGTTTTTGATCTTAGCCATTCTCACTGGTGTGAGGTGAAATCACTCTGGCATTTTTAAGATAACTGCAAGTGTTGAAAAAGTGAGTTTGTTGGACACCCAGTGGAGGAGATTGCTGGGTTGGGGGGCAATAAGGGGAGTGGAGGAGGAGGGGAACACCCGTATGGAAGAAGGGGAACAGGATGGTACTGGGAACTTATGTCTGGGAAACCGGGAAAGGGAATAGCATTTGAAATGTAAATTTAAAAAATCCAATAAAAGAAAAATAAAAATAAAAAAGTAAAAAATAGAAATAATCTAAACAGTTCTTAAAAAGGAAGAACTGTTTTCCTTTTTTTCTTTTTAATTTTTTTTTAGTCTTTTTTACAGTCCAGTCGTTATTCTCCTCCTGGTCATCCCTCTCGCTGTTCCTCATCCCATACCTACTCTCCCATCTCCAACAAGATGTTCCCTACTCCCCCCATGCTATCAGACCTCCCTACTCCCTGGAGCCTCAAGTATCTCCAGGGTTAGGTGCTTCTTCTCTCACTGAGGCTAGACCAAGAAGTCCTCTGTTGTATATGTGTTGGTGGGCCTCATATCAGTCGGTGTATAAAAGAATTCTTAAAGTATTCTGGATATTTAGTTCACTATGGAAGTTGCCATTTCTAGTAAATTTTGGTGCTAATGATACCATGGTTTTACCCTTACATCATCAAATCACATGACCATTCTCATCCACTCACAACTGACTTGATGTTGGAAAAAGTTGCATAGTTGGTTGTTCAGATTATAGATGTGTCATCTCCAGTAAATTTATCTTACCTAAATTTTTGTTGGCTCAAGAAATGACCTCAAATATACTCACTCTAAGTTAAATTTAGAAGGTAATTTTTATTCACTGTTAGTCTCCTATATATAATTCTAAAATTATTTTAATAAATTAATAGTTCCTGACTTAGTCTTAAACTTAGAGCAAGATAGTCAGCAGAATCCACTGATTCTTTTCAAACTTCTCCAGTGGCCGGTGGTTTTATGTTCTTTGTAGTGATGTAGGGATAATACAGAATTGAGATTTTTGGGTGGGTTATATTTTTTTAAAGTTATTTGTTTGTTTATTTATTTAATGCATGTGAGTATACAGTTGCTCTCTTCAGACACACCAGAACAGAGCATAGGATCCCCTTTCAGATGTGGTCATTGGGATTTGAACTCAGGGCACCTGGAAGAAGATTCAGTGCTCTTAAACACTGAGCCATCTCCTCAGTCCCTCATGTTTGCTTTTATTGGTTGACTTGTTGCATAGTATGCAAAATAAATCTCGTGTAAAATTTGTGAACTGCTCTCCACCTAATTACATGTCAACAAAATCTTTCTTAAAATCTTTTAAAAATTACCTTTATACAATTACTATTAACATATTTTATTATATACATTATATAAGTTTGGAGTTATATAATATTAATGAAAAATGGACACATAATTATATATGTATCTAACATTTTTATCTATGTTTCCAACTCAAACATTGTGCTGGTAAATGCACTAGAACAAAATGAGATTGTTATAGAGTTTATCATCTTCCTGGAAGAAACTGACCATTGCAATTTCTTTGGTAATCTGTATAAAAATATGTTATACATCTTATTAAAACATGCAACAACAATGATTAACATAAAGTCAAATTTAGAAACCTTGAACATTCCCAAGTGTTAATAGTAATTTGGTTTGTCCAGGTGCCATGTAGTTTCCCTTCGCTTCTCTTGGAATAGCTTACTATTAGAACTAGAGGAAACTGAGTGACTGTACAAACATTTATTTTTGAACCAAATTTAAAAAAAAAAAAGCAGTCCCTAGATGCAGTTGCTCATTCTCATTGAACTGGGTCTAGCAATCTTAGCATTAAGCACAGGATGTGACTAAGCAGTAGCATTTCCTCTAACTGCTGGGAGCCCCTGCTGGTCTTTGACATTACAGCCATGTTTTGAAGGGATAATACAAGAGTATTCTCCCAATAGACTCTTGTAGGTCTATAATTGCAAGGCTACAAAGGGCATTAAAGTTCATCATCCACTCCCCTAGTACAGATAAGGAAACTGAAGTGTAACCTTCCACAAACTATAATGGTGGGCCAGTAACAGCACACGTTCCAAGCTTGAGTACCTGAGTCCCTCAGTGGGTTGCCCCTGTGCTGAGAGGCCTTTGTCTACTGAATGATGCTCAGCCTTCTAGGGCAGGCAAATGTCATCAGAGCCTATGTCAATCGGTTCTGTTCATAGAACAGACTCTTATCCCATAAACTGTTGTTTTTAACTCTTATGACAATTAAAGAAAAAGGACCAAGGCAATTCAGATAGTATTTTCTCATTCAAACATATTTCTTCAAAAAAAAAAACCTGTCAACCACTGCCATGAGAAGTAATGCAGTTTTCAAAAGACCATGATAATGTCAGAGATTGCTGCTTAAGAAATGAGGAGTTTCCATACAGAACTACATATCCTTTCGAGCCTGGACAATCACAACCTGAGGTCGGGATCTAGTAGTGGTTTAACATACTTGGTTATTTAACTTGTAAAGGACATTTAGGAGTAGATTTTACCTTCTGAACTCATAGGGGACTTTGGATAGTAAGGGATTTGCGATCCTCTTAGACTGTGTATAGAATCTGTTACAGAGAAAGCCTAGACTGTGCTTCAGACAGCATTTTATTATGGGAGGATTATTTAAAACGATGAAAAATGGTTTGTAATCTGAGTGTAGAGCATTGCACTACTTTATACATAAGCTTGCTTTTTTTCATAGTGGGAAAATAAACTGAGTTTTCTAAGCACAAGTAAAACCCACTACATGGCAAACAGATATTATACCTTGTTCTTTCTAGAAGTTGTTAAAACTTCTTTCTCTAATTTTTAAAAAATATGCTTGCTTTTGTAATTTTTTTTTTACCAAGGGTATCTGCACACTGTTAGTTTTCTTCATTCTTCTTCCTATATTTTTGCAGGTCATCATATGACCTTTCTAATCTGTACAAATTCCCCTCAGATGTTACATACTAAAATATACAGTATATTTAGTAAATTACTTTCTTTTGGCCTCTTATTCATGCAAAATTTAAAGGTTTTGCAAGTAACACATTTAGGTATATACTAACACCCTTAAATTTTATTTCTGTCTAGAAAACAGGGTACGGAATAAACATGTGCTTAAGCAAATCTATTTCATGGTGTCAGGGCAAGAAATGTCTAGTCATTTACTGCTGATGTGGGTCAGACTTCCTTGCCTAAGCATTTGAATGAAATGTACATTTGAGTGCCTGTCTTAAAGCACCTTAGAATTTTACTTGACAGAAAATAAAGTTAATTCTGAAAATATAAACCTTTCCTCACTAAGCTTTAAAATCCAAGGAAAATTGCATGAAATAATTGTAACTGTATCAAAAACAAAATATGACTACGGTGCCAAAGCTTGGAGCTGCTCCTTTTTGTTTTAATTAGCTTCCTATTACTGTGATTAAATCATCATATCCAAGGCAACTTAAAGAAGTCCAAGTTTATTTGGGTTTGTACATCCAAAAGGGTAAACTCCATGAGGGTTGAGTAGAGGAACTCTGCAACATGATAATAGATCAGGAGTTGAGAGTTTACATCTTAATCCACAAGCAGGAAACAGTGAAAGTGCACCTGAAATGGAGAAAACTTTAAGACTCTTTAAACCTAACCAGAGTGACAGAGTTTCTCCATGAAGGCCCTATCTTCTTAGCATCTCCAAATAGAGCCACCAAGTGGTGTGTAAGCATTTTGGTATCTGAGATTATGAGTATGTTTATCATTCAAACCACAACAGACTTTTGTTATTATTGTTTCAAGATTTGGTTGTTGTTGTTGTTGTTGTTTTTGTTGTTGTTATAGTTCTCTGTACACAAGGCTGGCCTCAGTCAGACTCATAGCCATCTGCCTGGCTCTCCTTTTCTAGTTCTGGGATTAAAAGCATGTGTTGGTTCTGTCATGCAAACCACAAAAGTTTTATATTCTGTTTGCTTGGTTTTCGAGACAAGATTTTATGAAGCCCAAGCAACCTATGTAGCCAAACATGCTATTTGTTTGTTGACCCTCCTGAATCCTGTAATAGCCAATGTTAACCTGAAAACCCTATTTACCCAAAGACAGATAACCCTGGAATGCTGGGGCCAATGGTTCTTGGGAAATAACAAGCCACATGCTTTTATACCTTTAAAGAAGTTTGTTTGCACAGGATGTGCTTGGTTGGATGTGGATGGGGGTATTCCTTTAACCAGGAAATACTTCAGGACCTATGCTTGCCCCTGATCGGGCCTGATGGGATATACAAAGGTCTTAAGCCTCAGTGAATGTGACTAGTGTTCATTTCCTGGGAACCCCAGAACGGGTCTGGCTAGAGTAGATCCTCTCGGTCAGTACTTAATTAAATATAGCTTCAAGTTTGGCTCAAAATTGTGGAACTGCTTTTCCTCTTACAATTTTCAGGCTTAACGATCCCTTTCCTAAATTTTGGAAATACATATTTGCATCCCAAATGTGACTCTGAAGTTATTACTTTAAGAAAATTAATTTATTTTAGACGTAAGGATACCGCATTAATGGCAGAATTCCAACCCAGAGACTGTTCAAAGCACAATTAATGGGGAAGCACTCTGTTCATCAAAAATGCCCAGCAATCAAGAAAGAATAATTTGACAGCACGGAGATATCACCTAATTATGGCCACTTGAGTGATAGAATTGAGAATTGAGCCACCACGACCACAGCAACTATTGCGAAGGAAAATATTTAATTGGTGCTAGTTTCCGGTTTCAGAGTTTAGTCTATTATCATCATGGTGGGAATCATGGTGGCACAGTCAGGGATGGTGATGGAGGAGTAACTGAGAGTTTTACATCAGGATGAGCAGGCAGCAGGAAAATAGCAAGCCGCTAGGCTTGGCTTGGGCTTCTGAACCCCCAGTCTGCCTTCAGTGACATTTCCTCCAACAAGGTCATATGCGGTAATACTTAGTTCCACTACCCAACAACCAAGCATACATGAGCTTTGAGGGGAGCCTTTCCTCTTCGAACTTCTTATGAATGTTATAGCAAAACATCTAATCATGCTATTGCTTTAAACACGTGTGCATGCACTTTAAGATTTCATTTAAAGTTTCGGATCCCATAGTTGTGAACAGGGAGTTTTGAGACAGAAAAGAACCTTTAATGTTACCCAGAGCCATAGATATCTGGTTGCAGCTTGGCCAGCGACCAGAAATGCCAGAAGGGAACTCTGGACTCTGCTCCAGCTTGTATTAGCTTTCTTTCCTATTTATACAACCGGAGTAAGCTCCGGTACCTCACAGATATGTGCAGACATGACCGAAACTGAGAGGGACATAGATACCTTACACTGAAAGACTGGGCTGACTGGACACTGACTTGTGCTTCATTTTAGATTCTACCTTAATTCTCAGAGAAGCTCTTGTTCTAGCAGATCGATGTTAACCTAATTCCTGGGACCTTCCCCTGGTGTGCTGGACATTTGTTTTCTCACAGATAACACCATCTGTGAGAAAAGCTCTGTCTAAGTGCATTCTCCTGCTCTCACTGAAATTCATCTGTAGAGTTCACGAGTCTATGAACCCTGAAGCCACTGGCTCGGGACGCTCTTGAATTGTCTAAATTCACAGCTGTCAGAGCTGTATTTAAATGGGGCAAAAAAGCCTCCGGGCCCTGAGGGACCCCTACTTTACCCCATTTACCAAAGATGCTGGGTTTTAAGTTTTTCAGTCACTTCCATGTTTTACTAATAGATTTTTAAAATGATAAGCTATTAAATAAATTATAATTATTTTTAAAAAATTTCCAAATTTCCTCTGTTGAAAATGATTGTGATATATTATTGGGAGGTTTGCTTAAATATTTTAACCAAGCTTTTATATATAAGGGCTCAATGCATCACTTATTTACTATAAGTCCTATGTTTTCCAAATATTGCATTTGTATGAGGGGTGATCATTTCAATTAGAAAGTATTTAAAATCAAATGTATTCTTCTTTCTAGATTAAAAAGTGTGTGTGTGTGTGTGTGTGTATACATGTCAGTGTGTGTTTGCAGGGGTGCATTTATAAGTGTATGTTTATGTACACACCAGAGGTTGCAGTTGGTTATCTTTATTTCTTTCCACCTAGACGAGACAGGGTCACTCACTTAACCTATAATGTAACTTTGAGGAAAGAAGAGCTGGCCTCTAGTTGCTCTCTCTAGTCATCACATCTCTCTGCCCTCCCTCATGCTGGGCATATACACATACACACAGACTTGCCTCTTTTTTTTTTAACCCCAAACTCGTGAACTCCTGTATGCTCTTTCTCTAACACATGACTCTGTTTCTAATTCATATCTTTAAACACCTCTAGATTTCCTCTTTGCATATCATCAGGTCTTGGTGTCATCCTCTTTCAAGTCTTCTTTAGACAGGGATATTAGTGACACTTTATGTGTATAGCAAGCCTGTCTTCTTCCTGGGGGCTAGAGATCAAAACTTAGCTTTTCTTGCATATACTAAGCCCATTACCTAATGTGCTTACATTTATTAAACCTAGTTGAATAAGATAAGTTTGTGTATTCCTTAGAGCTTAGTGTATTATGACATTGTTCCCTTTCTTATTTATCTTTCATGTCTTACCTCCAATAGGGAAAACATATGTTTCTAACCCAGAGGCCCATGATAATAATTCTATGAAAGTAACTATCTAATGTCTTCTTTATCCTGCATTAATGATGAAAAAGAAACTTTTTATTTCCAAAACCACAAAAATTATCAATGATCAACTATGGAAGACCAACACAGAGCATATCGAAGGTAAGTATTCTTTTCTTTCGAAGCATATCACTTAACTGTTATTTGATAAGTCACAATAATTGGTTATAATCATGAGTCATTGTGGTTACTAAACCTATAGGTTCATAATTCATATCTTTTCTCTGAAGTCTAGTTTTATGGAGTGAAAAAATACTTGTCATCATATAATTTTCTATCCAATGGACCAGATACTAATTACTGATCACACTTAAAGAAATGTTTTATAAGTAAGCAACATCAGCTTATCAATCATGAAGTTAGACTTGACTGAGTTGTGTTCAAGGTAGATTCCTACACCAAGGTAGGAATATGGACCAGAATTATAATGGTAGTTATCACTCTGGATGCTTTTAAGTTATAATATGAACAATGTGTCAAATAGTATGTCAGCTATTGAGGCTGTCTTATCCAGACTATTATAATGGTTGACCAGTCATTGCTATCATTCTTTGCTATTTATTTGTCAATGCACATGGCTTGTTAACTGTAACATAGATGTATATATTACCTGAACAATTTGCTGAGGGAAAATCTGGGGAAAGAACTCCCCTACCCCCAACACATCTGCATTTCCTAAAACAATTGCTTTCCCCAATTTGTATCTCCTGTTTTAAGTGCCTACATGCTTATAAATTAACCACTTGTGTAAATTTCCCTCATCTGGGCAAAAATAAACGTATAATTTCAGTAGTGACGTTTGTCTGTAACACATAAGTAGTTAAACATTGCACCATTAATTAATTATGCATAGTTAATTAAGCCTGTTCTCCCTTCTATAATTTATACTGGAAGCAAGGCAGTCTGTGGCTAAGACAACGTGCCTGGCGAGAATGCTACAGTTGCATTTATTCTCCTTCCCCTGTTAGCTGGAGGTCATTATTTCTGTCCTTTTCTCAATTACTGACTTATCACAGAATGTTCCGATCCCATTCTCCCGGTGACCTAGGAGGACATCACCTCAGCAATTTTTTTTTGAATCCCAAACTACACACTTTTTGTCAATGCCCTTTCATACATTTTGGATAATACATTATGCCAATTATATCCACCGAAGGTTAACCTGACAATTTGCTCATGTTATACTGGTCTTGCCTGAGATATGATGGATTGAATGCTTCAGTTGATTCAATCAGACATTGAAATGTTAAAAAGGATAAGACCATTCACTTTCCATAAAATTGCACTGTTTTTAAGCCTTTAAAATTGACACACCTTGAAAAGTGCCCTACATTATAGATTTTCTTTTGTACAGGTGCCAATGGAAGCTTAATACTAAGAGGGAAAGTACAGTATTGAAAGAAAGGATAGCATGCATTTGGCAATCATATTGAGTGATTTTTTCAGTTCATTAAGCCATAGGATTTAAGCTGTTCTAAATAAGACAAATGCATTTCTTTTCTTCCAATATTTTAAGTATAATTATTACAAATTGCTTCCTTGGCGATTTCATATATATTTTAAGATGATAAGGATAAATTAGTTAATATCTTTGAATTTCAACCCTTTGTTTAGTACTCCATCATTTTTGTGATGGCATTGAGGCATTAGGGAAACACATGTGCATGATGGACTTCCACACAGAGAACACATATTCTGCCCACACTCCTTCAAAAATGTAACTGAAATTTTAGGAAATACTGTTCAGGGAGTTTGTAATAGATGGACTCCATCTTCTTAGCTATGACTATTTTGACCAAATATATATTCAAATATGAATTTCCTGTGGGGAATTATTATTACAAATATTTGTGATGTATGGGAGACAATCAAAAACAGTATTTCAACATAAATTTAGCTGGCATATCTGTAGGCATAGTGACTTCTTTTTTCTTTTTCATAAACTCAACTTGAGGCCTTAGTGACAAGATCTGGAAAATCTTAGAGATCCCTCCACCTGGAAATATTTTTCTGCGGTGAGTGCCATCTCTCCTTCTTTAGCCTCTTGGTTTCTCTGTTCACTCACAACTTTCCGACTGACCCTTCAATTCATGAGCCTCTTTCTGCTTCATCTCTCTTCACAACAGTTACAGGAGGATTTCATATTGTCTTGAGTTCCGCAGCTAAGTACCTAAGATTGATCAAGTCTCTTATATTTAAGGCTTCATGAGGATGGACATCTCTGTCTGACTTGTTTCCTGTTGCCTTCATTACCTTGATTAGATGGGGAGCTCTTTGCAATACCATTCAGTGCTCTAGGCAAGGGAGTCTATCATCCTTCCTTTTCCTATAGATTACAGCATTTCCCAGCTAATACATTTTCCTCTTTTATTTAAAAACTATTTTTATACACTGCACATTCATCATGGTCCTTATGTCACACAACTCCCTTCAGATCCTCCCGATCACTTTCCCAAGTTCATGTTATTCCCCCCACTCATCAGAAATCACAATATACTCTCACTTTTATTTATCTAAACATTTTGTTTTGTTCTGTTTTTTCCTTAGGGACAGGTTTTCTCTGTATAGTAGTGGGTGGCCCCTGTGTGCAAAAATTAATTTATTAGAATGTTGAAAAGAAAATCTTTAAAAATATAATTTAGTGAAACGAAATAGCAGGTGTGAAGTTTTAGGTAATGAAAGACTAAGTACTGTACAAATGTATCTATCTTTCTGCTTCCTCGTGGACAGCTTCTAAGTAGTACCTTTGCAGTGCATTGTTTCTCTCCTGTAATTGTTGTTATTGTATGTTCTTAAATGTAGTATAAGATCGGGGACAGGTTTTTAAGCCTTATCAGGGCTACATTATTGAACTTTCCACAAATGAACTTCCCATTCCTTGGAAATGCCTTTAGGCATTTTTGTTTCTCTAAGAATAATTTCAGACTTTGTGGATGTTTGAAGATTTAGAAATAGATCTTTTCTGTGCAAAGTTTATGAGGAAAATAAAATAATAAATAAATGAATATGAGTTTCTTGTGTTGGGTGCAAAGTCACTAACTTGTTGTTTGCAGCATGCTGATGCTGGTTTCTAAAGCCATATGCATTGAGCGTGTGGATTTCTGAAGCACAAAGTTTTATATGCGTTATTTGTATTACCAATTCTCAATTTGCAAATATACAGAACCTCTTATGCTGTGGGGACTTTTTAAAGTGCTTTTATGAAGAACAAATCATGTAAGATGAATTTAATCCCCTCTGTGACAGAATGACAGAGCCCGTGGTTAAGAAGAAAGCAATAGATGTAAGATCTTTATTTCAGTCAGGCTTTTAATTTAGTATCATACAACATTAATTATGGAGCAGGAAGGCAGACTTGAGATCCCGTTATTACAGCATGGGTGTGAACTGCTTGGAAGGTCACACTCCTAAGAGTGGTTATTAATCGGTCCAAGCTGCTCTCAGAGATGGGGGTGGATGCTTCAGAATCTGTCTTAGGTCCATTACTATATCTTTATCAATGACTAGGATGATTAAATAGACCTTTTATTCCTTATAGTCATGGATAACATCAAGTAGGGAGGGTAACTGTCCTTGGAGAATAAACTTGAAATTTTAAATGACCTTCTTAAGATGAAGAAGTGGCTCTTGAAAATACAACTAAGGAGAAAGGGTTGTATGTGAGAGAAAATATTCCAGAAGGCAAGGAAACAAACAGGCAACAGACTTCAGTCAACTTAGAGGAAGTGACTTTGAGACTCTATTCTTAAATAGACACAAAATAATACAGTTAAATTATTCAAGAAAAAAATGTGCAGAACCCTCTCAAATGACTTAATGAAAAATAAGAAGGGAGAAAATCCTACTTTTGAGAGGAATTTGACCCCTTCTTCTCATCAGGTAAACCACTAATGTCTGATCAAATGTTACAAACACGACTTTATTAGCGGTTCTTGGCTAATGCACCATCAGAATCAATTCTGTTTCCTAGAACAGACTTGATCAGAATGCCTTGACATCACCTGTAATCTCAAGGACCCTGAAGCTAAGTCGAAGTATTGCTTAAAATAATGAGGATTCAGTTACTTCATGACATCCTCAGTGTATATGTATTCTCCTTGTATTCTAAAGAGATTCGGCATTCCTTCTCCACCATATTAGCTCTACTGTTTCAAATTCTATTTTCTGGTTTGTATCATCTTGTTTCCATCAGCTTTGGCCCAAATATCTTAAGCAAGCATTTATTTATATTCCAGGATTCAAAGATCCTGATCAGTAAATGAATTTTTATTTGGGTCATAGATATTCTTGCCATATGCTAAGGTCAACCATTGTAATTCATCTAAGAAAATTAATTTCCAAAGTATGATTGTTGGTCAAGATTATACCTAACATATAATACTGATTTTTTTATGTTTTATTTTCTATCTTGACTATGAAAAACTGCTAGAGCTCTCTGACAACACATTGCACATTGTCATTTGGCTACATGAACAGGGATCAGGTGAACAATGTGCATATTTAAAGTATGTATTTCCCAAGATAATGGTTTTCATTCAAAATGTATTTCAAAAACAAATTTATTACACTAACAAAAATTTACAAAAGCTATTTTAGATAGATGAAGATCTCTTTGTATTTCTTCTGTATAGCAGTTTCAAATTCTTATGAATATATATACATATATATATATATATATATCACTCAAACAGACTCTCAGGTATTAAAAACTAAATGGTTTTTAATTTCTAGAGTGGTGGTACCAGCTTGCATTCCTACCTGCAATGGAGGAGTGTTTCTCTTTCTTGACAGACTTGCCAGCATCTGCTGTCTTCATGAAATTTGCAGGCAAGTGGATGGAACTTGAAAATATCATCCTGAGTGAGGTAACCCAGTCACAGAAAAGCACACATGGTATGTACTCACCGATAGTGGATATTAACCCAAAAGAAGGTCAGAATACCCACGATACAACTCACAGACCTTATGAAAACCAAGATGGAAAGACCACAGCAAAGTGTGGATACTACAGTCCTACTCAGAAGGGAGAAGAAATAATCTCAGGAATTAGATGGAGAGAGGGATCTGGGAGGAAGAGAGGAAGCAGAGGGGAAAGGGTGATCAGTTCAGATATGAGAGGAGATGGGGGAGAAGTACAGAGGGTCAGGGATTTGAAAGGAGGTATGTAGCAGTGGAGGAGGGGAACTGGGGATAGTCACTAGAAAGTCCCAGATGCCAGGTATCCAAGAGGTTCCCAGGACTCAAGAGGGAGGACATTAGCCGAAATACCCCAACAAACGAGAGATAGAACATGTAGAGTCCATATCCAGTTGAAGGATAGAGCCACCCACCCACTTCAAAAATAATAATCCAGAACTCCTCCTGTCAAAAGGAAATGCAAGGACAAAGAGTGGAACAGAGACTGAAGGAAAGGCCATCTAGAAACTGCCCCACCTAGCGATCAATCTCATCTACAGTCACCAAACTCAAACACTATTGCAGATGCCAAGAAGAGCTTGCTGACAGAAGCCTGGTATAGCTTTTCCCTGAGAGGCTCTGCTGGAGCCTGACCAACACAGATGTGGATATATGCAAGCAAAGATCAGACAGAGCAGCGTACCCCGATGCAGAAGTTAGGGCAAGGAGTTTAGATGCTGAAGCAGTTTGCAACCCCATAGGAAGAAGAATATCAACAAACCAAACCCCACAAAACTCCCAGGAACTAAACCACCATGGAAAGAGTACACATTGGGTACCCATGGCTCCAGCTGCATATGTAGCAGAGGATGGCCTTATTAAGCATCACAGGGAGGGTTGCCCCTTGGTTCTGTGGAGGCTTAATGATCCAGGGTAGGGGAAGACGAGGGCTGAGGCAGGAGTTTGTAGGTAGGTCCAGGAGCACCCTCATAGAAGAAAGGGGAGAGGGAGGGGAAAGGGACTTGTGGAGGGGAAACATGGAAGGGGATAATATTTGAAATGTCAATAAATAAAGCAACCATTAAAAAATTAAAAAAAAAACCTAAGTGGTTTGTTACAAGATAGAATGTTTAATAAGAACATGCTATCGCAAAGAAATATTAAAACGTATGTTTAACCTTGTAAGTGAAAGGGAGTCAATCTTTATTCTTCTGTAATTTTCAGAGACAACACATATTTACTCTATATAACTCAAATTTAGTTCCTTAATTTTTTTTCTTTTTTTCGGAGCTGGGGACCGAACCCAGGGCCTTGCGTCTGCTAGGCAAGCGCTCTACCACTGAGCTAAATCCCCAACCCCTTGTTTCCTTAATTTTAAAACTGTAGAATGCATTTGTTTTTTATTGGTTATTTGATTTATTTACATTTCAAATGTTCTCCACCTTTCTAGTTTCTCCTCCACCAACTCCCCCATCCCATCCCTCCTCTCTTTTTCCTCTAAGAGGGTGCTCCCCTGTTTTCTCTCATAGTTAGAAAATATATCTGGACTTAAACCATAATTTTTAAAACATTGAGATCACAAGCAAAAGAAATGTAGACAATCTCTGTAATTTATTCTCTTTATGGGAGAACAAAGCCTTAGCAATGAACACATAGGCCAAATATATATTTTGGCATATAAAATGTATCGTTTTATTTTTCTTGCCTCCTCTATTGCTGACACTCACTTTCTAAAGTATAACAGATTTTCAATTAAGGCTATAATTTTATGAACAAATCTCTCTTCTCTCTTCTCTCTTCCCTTTACCTTCATGTTTGTGGTCTCTCTGTGTGTGTGTTTGTGGTGTGTGTGTGTGTGTGTGTGTGTGTGTACAGAGTAATGCTTCTCTTATAAAGTTTTAGGTTTAAGTAAAACAAAGATGTTTATCTGAAGGAAACATGGTATACGACTGAAAGTTTACAAAAGGCTTATGTTTTTATTAGGTGTTTCCCAGAAGCACCATTTTGAATAAGGTGATGTAATCAATGTTTTGGAGAATAGTAAAATTCGATAGAGACTAAAATGTACTGAAGAATTTTACTTGTGCTTTAGACAGTGATAGAGATAAGAGGGAGACCGAGGAAAAATTAAGAAATCAGGGGTCTTGGCAGAGAAAGAACTGACAAGAAATAGGCAATCCCAGGAAAGGAATAAGAATCTATTTTTAGAATTGTAGCATTTAGTACTCCTCATTGAGCAGCTCTCCATCTTGGTGAAGATTATGGCATCATTGCCCTCCTTTATTCTTCACACTGACATTGTGACATGGTAACACTGACCTTTGTCACTTGCCATGTCATGTAGATAAACAAACAAGTGCTGACAATCTACTTTGAACACTACTAAGGTCACAGGCAAAGACTACAATACTAAGATACATTGAGATCAATTTAATCTTCTATTGGTTGGTTTGAATTTTTACCAGTGTGTCAAAAATAGTTAAGGGTATTAAAATCTCATTACATGGGAGTGTCTGACATCTACTTTAGTTATCACTTTATCAATGGAATATTGAACTCACCAATTGGTCCAGTATGCAGATACTAAACTGTCTATTCAATGTGTGTATTAAATGAAAGTTCTCAAATGCATTTTTAAGGAAAGTGTCACAAAGTCCTATGACTAAACAGCTTAAGATCTAATAAGAAAAATGTCTGATAACAGCAGAACTTAGTGTCTTTGCTGCTGGGAAGAATTTTCACAGTACTCTCTCAATTTTCCTAACTAGTAACAAATTTCAAAGTGTTTTTAGATTTATTTCATTATTTTATGTGTATGATAGCTTTGACACATGTATGTGTGTATATATCACATTCATTCCTTGTGTCTGTGGATTTTAGAAAAAGACATTAGATCCTCTGGGACTTAAATTGCACAGGTAGTTGTAAGCTACCATGTCTGAATCAAAACTTAGCATTCTGCAAGAGCAACAAATGCTCCTAACTGCTGACCCAATCTCTAGATTCATTAAGTCTTCATACTTCCTGCAAATACAGCTGGATCCAGGTAATTCTTTGTTATCCTTATTTTTCACATGTGTAACTTTTCTTCCAAGGAAGGTATCATTTCTTATTTAATTAGACTTGATGCATATGACAGTATTCAATATCTGCCAAATAAGTGATTGTTGATTATGTGTTGAAATATTAAGAATCATAAAATACACCAAATATACTTGGCAGAGGACTTGTTTTGATTAAGTCACATAACTAGAAATCAACTATTGGATGTCCAGTTCACATAAATAAAAAACAATTGCTTAAATTACACATAGATAGATAGATAGATAGATCAATCTATTGTTAATAAATAGATGATTGATATAGTTATCAATGAAAATATATCAAATACTCAGATATCAAATAATTCTAACCTATATGTACATCCTATTTGCATATATTATATTGTAGAGAAGCAGAAAAGAGAAGAAATATATATATATATATGTGTATGTGTGTGTGTGTGTGTGTGTGTGTGTGTGTGTGTGTGTGTGTGTGTGTGTAAAACACAGAACTCTGTAGAATGCTGTATATGAAATTTGCCCTAAGGACTGGCAGTTAATTCTACACTATTACTTATAAGCCTGCAATAATGCAAAAAATGACCCTAGCCACATAACTGATATATACAAATATATAAATAACTAAGCACCGGGCTCTGTGATTTGACAGTTTTACAGTTAGATATTTTTGTTGAGTAACACAGAGACATGACTTAACTGCTAGCTCAGATTGGGGATCTTGTTATAGACTTGCATTACAAACAGCCCCACATCATGAAACTAATCCATTTAACCTATGCAGAGGATCCATGATGCATGAGAACTCCCCTTGCTCCCTTTCAGTGAACTGAAAAGGGACATATTTTACTAACCTGTACTACCTACTATAAGTGGATACACTAACTGTATGATAACTGAACAATACTTTTAAAAATGTCAGAACCACAGAAAATCTCTAAAAAAAAGCTATTGGGATTAAGTGTTCATATGCAGAATATCAAGTTTAACATCCTAATAAAGAGATCAAATTTAATTAAAGCTATAGTAAACACCATTTCTTTTCAACTGAAACTCCTAAAATGTAAGTGTGAGTAACATCTATTGCAGGCAATGATGCAAATCTCAAAGAATATAGATTTCCTCCCAGAGCCCAAGAGGGCCAGTGTAGCTAAACAATTTGCTTCTTGACATCATTTAAAATTCGCAACTATCATCTTACCAGCCTTTAAATTACTGTCAAGAACTTTGAGTGTCCCTCATTTTCTCTCTGGAAGCTGCTCATTTTGAACCATGCAGTAGCCAAATGCTTTGTGTCATTATTTTTCAATTGCATTCTGTGTCTGTCCTCCCTCATTTTCCCAAATAGGTTGTAAAATTCTTGAGAGCAGAAACTATATCTTAATACATATTTTATACTCTTCTGTCATTAGTTCCCTCAGAATCCAGCAAAGTGCTTCTCATATGGTGTGTGGTTAAATTCAAATTTATAAAATGACATTGAAAGATAATAATACACTATCTACTGAGGAACAATGCAAGGTTTTTATTATCTTTGTGTTCAAAGGTTTAAGTTATTTGAGTTCTTTCAAAACAAGGACCAGCTATCCCTGCAAGGTTTACCTTGCTCATAGAATTGAGTGTCATCTTTCATGGGAGTGGAAGGGCATAGGAGAAAGTATGAAATCATACATGTAAAGATATAACAGCAGGAAGAATTTCCACTTCGTAGAGGCTAAGGGTTGGACTGTTTGAAAGGAGAAAAAGGACCAGAGGAGTCAGCATGTGAATGGATGAACTAAAGTGTTATGGCTCAATGAAACTCAACTTTAACAAAAGCTAAGATATTAGGTATAAAATTAGAGATTAATCACTTAACAAACGACAAAACTAAGTCATAAGGAGTACAATATTGCTCTGAAGATTTATTTTGCCAGTAGAGCAAAATCTAAACTCATCTAGGAAGGCAGCCTGAGTGAAAGGTTGTTTAGATAGATTAACCTATTATTTGACCAATTGGGGTGGGAGAACCAAGTCACTTTGGGAGGCATCATTCCCTTTACAGGAGAGCATGGACATAATTGGGAGAAATTAAGCTGAGAATTAGCATAAATGTACTCACTCATTCTTTTCTCCCTCTTGGCAATGTCACCAGCTCTCAGAAGCTATTACTGCTGTGAATTCCATACAGTGATGGGCAGTAATGTGAAACTGCATTCCTTGCTGTCATGTGGTGAATATTAACCTCAGACAAGGTTTCCATCTCTTATGGACAGTAACCTGAAACTGGGAGTTAAAATAAAATTCCACCCCTCCAACTCAATAATTACATGATTGTATCACAATAGCAGGTTAAACTTAGTTTTTTTTCCCTATGCATTCATTCAAAAACCCATGTCTCATTTTAAACGACAAACAAGATTTTATATAATGAACAGTATTTTAAAGAAATCAATTAAATAAACCAAAATTTATAAATATTTGGGCAAAGTAGATACATTATATTAAGATATTTTAGTGTTAGAAAAAATAGCTCAAAGGAGGCAATTGCCTAAAACTGAAAACAAGAATTTGATGTCTAAAAAATACTCTGGATGAAACAATTGAATGGCATGCTTATTTTACAGGTAGGAGATAGTGTCATTCTGAAGTAACGATGATAGCCCTCTTGTATAACCCATGAGGTTTACTTAGTACATTACTGCTGACATAATGATTCTGACTTTGATTTTTACAATCTACACATAGAGTGGATTGAATTGATATTAAAAGGCTACAGGTATATTGTGGCTTCTCTTAAACAAAAATTGTTTTGAGTCTTCATGAAGTCAGTATTTGGTCTCTATGTTATTTTCTTTTCCTTTTATTATAATAAAGTACTGTGACAATTAAGGGTATGGGCTAAAGTAGTTTTGATTAAAATCCATCACAATGGGGAGGGAAGTCACAGCAAAAACCCAGGGGAGTTGCTCACAAAGTGTCCTGTGTGAAGGGAACGATGAAGGCTGGCAGTTAACTCACCTTCTCTTTTTCATCCAGTTCAGGATCCCAGACTAGAAAGTGTTATCACTAAGGATGTTTTCTCCCACCATATTAATTATCGTAATTCAGGATACTCCTCCACAGGTGTGCATATGGGTTCATGTCTTAAGCAATCCAAGACCTCAAAAGTTGACAATTGGAAATAACTTTCAGGGTGCTACCAATTATAAACCTGACATTCTATCATACCATTTAAAATTATCCCTTTCCACTGTTTATCCTTGGTGTTTTTAAAGATTCACATTGAAAAGTCCATGGACTAGTCTGTTGGTTCAGCATGTAAAGACACTTCCACCAAGCCTGTCAATCTGTTTTTGATTCCTTGAAACTAAATGAAAAGAGAGAAAATACTTCCACGTGTAGTGGAATCAAATGACATTTACATTTACACTATGATGTAGTACATACTTCTTCTACCACCCCATATATATGCACAATACACACACACACAATTAATTAATTAATTAATTAAAGTTAAAGGTCCTCATCTCATCTGTTACTCAAGACAATCTCTTACCAATGAGCCCTTTAAAATAACAATCAAATTACTTACTTCCAACATACGATGTACAGAACAAACATTCTCATTCTAAAATGGAAGACCTGCTACGAAGCCTGAAATCGTTGTAATAAAGTACGACCCAAATGACACAGGCCAAACACCAAATCCCAAATTCTATTTCTGCCATTTTGAGCTTATGATGAAATTGCTTGAAGTCCAAAATCTTTGATAACAGCCTCCCTCCACCTCTGCCATATGGACTACATGCAACCTTTCTCTTATATCAGTTACACCTTAATAGCCACAGCTGTCCTTAGGTAATATTCTACATTTTTGGTATCTCCATTGAAACCGAGGTTTTCCATTCATCGCTACATGCAAGGGCCTCTCAAGTTTGCCTTGCAAGAATCCTGACAATACTACTCAGTTCTTGTCCGTAGCTTCCTTCTGAAATCCCAGACTAAGTTTCTTCAATTTCAAAATATTGAGCTTTTATGCCTTTCAAATTATTATATTACTTTACCAAGTGCTGTGTCTGTTTCATTGTAGAGGTTGGTCCCCCATATCATGGTTATAGAAGCTCATATATGCAAACCCCGGAAACTCTCCTAAGTTTGGTGTCTAGGGACCAGGGAACTTTCTTTGCTTCATTATCAGATCAGACTTTTTCCTTTCACATAAATTTGCTTTTTTACATATTGGAGCCTTTAAGGAATGAGATCATACATTTTCTGTTAGCCTAATACAGAATGCAAAGTTTCTCTTTTCTGACTAGTCCTTGTTGTCTGTGATTTTGTTATGGAAAACTTCAGCTTGTGTATATTCTTTTAATTTGTCTCCACTTAGGTTTCAAGGAGATGGGCAAAATGATATCATATTCAAGCCCAAATATCATAGGAATGCTTCCTAAGTTAGTTCTTCCTGAAATCTGTTCCCCTCTAAAAACTCATGGGCCAGGTCTCTACTAGTTACATTTTTTGTCATTATTACTATCTTTCCCTATCCCATAAGAATGGTTCGTTAAACTTTATGATTAGTTTATTTATTTGTTTGTTTTCTTTATTATTTACTTTTAAATTTAATTTACAAATGTTTAAATTTCAAATACTGTCCCTCTTCCTGGTTCCCTCTCCAAGAGTTCTTCACTTCATAAGACCTCCCCTTTGCCTCTGAGGGGGGTATTTCCCCTCCCACCCCCTACAACCACCCACTCCTTACTTCAAACCCCCACAAATCCCTATTTCCTGGGCATCAAGTCTCTACAGGATTAGGTGCATCCTCTCTCATTGACACCAGAAAAGGTAGTCCTCTACTATTTATGTACAAAGATCATGGACCAGCCAATATATGTTCTTTAGTTGGTGATGTAGTCTCTGAGAGTTCCCAGGGACACAGGTTAGTTGATACACTGTTGGTCTTCCTTAAGCTCCTTCAATCCTTCCCTTAACTCTTCCATAGAGGTTCCCAACCTCATTCAAATAGTTGGTTGTAAGTATGTGCATCTGTCTCAGTCAGCTGCTGGTAGAATCAATCAGAGGACAGTCATGCTAGGCTCTTGTCTGCAAGCACAAGGTAATATCAGTAATAGTGTGAAGTTTTTGTGCCCATCCATGGCCACTCACTGGATGACCTTTCCTTCCATCTCTACTCCTTTTATGTTTCTTTTACACAGGAACAATTCTGGGCAAAATTGTTGAAGGTATGTTAGTAACCCCATCTCTCTACCTGGGGGGACCTGTCTCTTCAGGTTTCACCTCACCCTGTTGGCATTTCAGGGAAGGTCACGCCATTAAATACTAGGAGCTCCTTACATCCCAGGTCTTCAGGACTTGTTAGAGGTTCCACTCCCCCCACCCCAGCCACCTCCCCCTGCCAAACCCACAAGGCAGGGCAAAATCAAGTATGGTGGGAGACAAGAGAGAAACCGAAGAGTCAAAAGAATGGATGACTAGATTTAAATGACAACTTGTCCTAAGTTGGAATTGTCTGGAATAAGGAATTGTTAGAGCAGGTTGGTCTGTGGGAGTGTCTGTGCAAAGTGTATAAATTATTCTAATTGATGTAGGATGGAACACTGTCTAATGTATAGAAAAACGTTTCATAGTTTAAAATTTGACCTGGGAAAGATATAAGAAAATTAGGTGAGGTCAAACAAGAAAGCAAGATGGATATATTTCAATATAATTCTCTGCTCTTGAGTATGGATATAACACTTCAAATTCCTAATTTGACACCCTAGTAAAGGACTGAAATTGGTAACTGTAAACTGAAAAAGTCTCTTCCTCCCCAGTGTTGTTTTTGTCAAGGTATTTGTCACACAGCAAAGCCACTGACACTAGAATAGCACAGGGGATTTCTTTCTTTTTTTCTTTTTTTTTCTTTCTTTTCTTTCTTTCTTTCTTTTTTTTTTTTTTCTTTTTTTTTTTTTTTTTTTTTTTAAAATCGATTTTTTTTTTTTTTGAGTGAGTCTTTTTTTTTCCTCTATCTTTCTTAACTTGGGTATTTCTTATTTACATTTCGAATGTTATTCCCTTTCCGGTTTCCTGGTCAACATCCCCCTAACCCCTTCCCCTTCCCTTCTATATGGGTGTTCCCCTCCCCATCCTCCCCCCATTACCGCCCTTCCCGCAACAATCACGTTCACTGGGGGTTCAGTCTTGGCAGGACCAAGGGCTTCCCCTTCCACTGGTGCTCTTACTAGGATATTCATTGCTACCTATGCAGTTGGAGCCCACGGTCAGTCCAAGTATAGTCTTCGAGTAGTGGCTTAGTCCCTGGAAGCTCTGGTTGGTTGGCATTATTGTTCCTATGGGGTCTCAAGCCCCTTCAAGCTCTTTCAGTCCTTTCTCTGAATCCTTCAACTGGGGTCCCATTCTCAGTTTAGTGCTTTGCTGCTGGCATTCGCCTATGTATTTGCTCTTATTCTGGCTGTGTCTCTCAAGAGAGATATACATCCGGTTCCTGTCAGCCTGCACTTTTTTGCTTCATCCATCTTATCTAGTTTGGTGGCTGTATATTTATGGGCCACAGCACATGGGATTTCTAAGTCCAAAGAATCAAAATCTTCCACATTCCAGAGAATAACCAGTTCTAATCACCTAAGAGCCATGTGGCTGGTTTCATCATTTTAACGGTTTACTTCCTGGTATAAATTTTTGTTGTAGGTGTTGTTTGTTTGTTTGTTTTTTTCATGTTGTCATGAAAATAATTCTCTAACAAAAGCAACTTAAAGAGTAAAGGGTTTGTTCTGGCTTTCAGTTCAGATCACAGTGAGTTGTAGCATGGAGACAAAGCTACAGAGAAGGAACTTGAGGGAGGTGTTCAAGGAAAATCCATAACCAGGAAGCACAAAAGAATGATTGCTATGTTGGGCTAATGTTTTTCATTTTTCAAGGGATGGACCAAGACACCCTACACATGTGTACCAAATGTGTAGCCTGGACTTCATGTGGGTTCCCTAACAAGTGGAGCAGGGGCTGTCTTAGTCTCTCTTCCCTGCCATTAAATCCTTTTCCCCTCTTCGGCCTTAGTGGGAGAAGTGTGTAATCCTACTGATGAAACAGGGAGGGGGAAACAGGGAAAGGGACTTGTAAGTGTGGGGGCTGGAAAAGAGGAGAGAAAAGGGCTGTTAGTGGGATCCAATCCATGATGGGTGAGATAGCTTACCGATTAATCTAATTAAAATAATTTTCCACAGGTATACCAGAAACACATTTTTAGGTGATTCTAGATCTCATCAAATTGACAATTGGGGTTACTAACATGTTCAATATTTTTTGTTTTATTTTGTTTTGGTTATTTTTATTTATTTATTTTTTGCTTGCTTGCTAAGAAGACTAGCTCTCATGCTAAGCTCTTAAAACTTATGTCTTCAAGAAGGATGTTCAGTGCTAAAAAAACAAAACAAAACAAAACCCAAAAAACAAGAAAAACAAAAAACAAACAAAAGAAATAAGAAACAAATAATGACAGCAATAAACCATATTGGAGCCAGCTTAATGCCTAACACATGTAATCATAACACTTAGAATGCTCTAAAAAGAGGACCGTTGCAAGTGGAAGACCAAACTAGGTTACAGTGAGACACTGCACCAAAAGAAGAACAAAATCCCTCCACTACTAGTATGTTTTTTCTGAATAAATTCTTTAATTAATAATTTGATTTTCTGAACCTACAGTATTTTGAATGTTTTAAATGCTTAAGTATATCTTATACTTTAAAAATAGTGCATAAAATATCAAACCATTCTGGAAATCAGTCTGGAGGTTCCTCAGAAAATTGGACATTGAACTGCCTGAGGATCCAGCTATACCTCTCTTGGGCATATACCCAAAAGATGCCCCAACATATAAAAAAGACACGTGCTCCAATATGTTCATCGCAGCCTTATTTATAATAGCCAGAAGCTGGAAAGAACCCAGATGCCGTTCAACAGAGGAATGGATACAGAAAATATGGTACATCTACACAATGGAATATTACTCAGCTATCAAAAACAATGACTTTATGAAATTCATAGGCAAATGGTCGGAACTGGAAAATATCATCCTGAGTGAGCTAACCCAATCACAGAAAAACACACATGGTATGCACTCATTGATAAGTGGCTATTAGCCCAAATGCTTGAATTACCCTACATGCCTAGAACAAATGAAACTCAAGATGGATGATCAAAATGTGAATGCTTCACTCCTTCTTTAAAAGGGGAACAAGAATACCCTTGGCAGGGAATAGAGAGGCAAAGATTAAAACAGAAGGAACACCCATTCAGAGCCTGCCCCACATGTGGCCCATACATATACAGCCACCCAGTTAGACAAGATGGATGAAGCAAAGAAGTGCAGGCTGACAGGAGCTGGATGTAGATCGCTCCTGAGAGACACAGCCAGAATACAGCAAATACAGAGGCGAATGCCAGCAGCAAACCACTGAACTGAGAATAGGACCCCCGTTGAAGGAATAAGAGAAAGAACTGGAAGAGCTTGAAGGAGCTCGAGACCCCTTATGAACAACAATGCCAAGCAACCAGAGCTTCCAGGGACTAAGCCACTACCTAAAGACTATACATGGACTGACCCTGGACTCTGACCTCATAGGTAGCAATGAATGTTCTAGTAAGATCACCAGTGGAAGGGGAAACCCTTGGTCCTGCTAAGACTGAACCCCCAGTGATTGTTGGGGGAGGGCTGCAATGGGGGGAGGATGGGGGAGGAATACCCATAAAAAAGGAGGGGGGGGAATTATGTTTGCCTGGAAACTGGGAAAGGGAATAACACTCGACATGTAAATAAGAAATACTCAAGTTAATAAAAAAAAAAGTTCTTCAACAACAACAACAAAAAATATATAGCAGATAGTGTGCAGGAAAGATAGAAAGCATTTAAATACATTTATTCTTTAACTATTTTTGTAACTCCTAGCATAATGCCTGCAGAAGAAATAAGACATGAGAGTAGGAGGGGGGTTGTTGAGAATAAGGAGGGGGTATACAAGAGTTGGAGAGAGATAAGAGAAGACAATATAATGAATGTGTCTACAATAATTTGCATTGTATAGAAATATCAAGATTAACTAAGACATTAATAAAAATTAAATGGTCTAATTTGGAAAGAAAAGAAACATTAAAGGCATAGCAATGTGTGAACTTCACATTAATGTGAAATAAACCTGAATTGTGATCTGTGCTAACCAATAGTTCCCATTCATTTTGATTTGACCTTGGTTGGATAATTTATTGAATATTACATCTCCCTGTGTGTGCATGGCATAACAGTACTTATCAATGAGTAAGGGAGACTTCAGATATCTAGCTGTAATGCCAATATTGTATGTACCAATGTTTTTTTTAATGTAATTTCAATAATGTGTTTTACCCTTTATTTAATTTTCAAACTGTAAGAGTTTTTAAATAAAAGCATTTTTAACTAGGTTAGGTCAGGGACATCTGAATTTTAAACTCTTCAGGTGATATATATGCCATAAAACTATAAAGAATAGTATATGTCTGAAACATCAGGAAATGTAAAAATATGCCTTTGGCCCTTGTTTGAAACTTTGATTTCATAAATGGCCTACTGTTCCTATTCACTGTTATCCAGTGAGTGACATATGTGACTCCCACGAGATACTTCTGATTACTGTGAAGCACAAATTTTGTTAGATCTGTTTCTGGATTTGGGTTTAAAATATGGTTTTTATTTGCAATGTTCTCTCCCCTCAAAAATTGAGTGATGCAGTAGTAATTAGTCCCTATTTGTTGCATTTAAGAATCCCATAATATTGGCTCTGAATCTGAACGAGATATTGCTTATAATTGTATTTCCTTCTTTAAAAACATGGTGAGTCATTTCTGAATCATAGATTATTATTGATGTAACTGTAGCTATTTTTCACATTCAGAGGCATCTTCAGTAATAATTCGTCTAAGGATATGACTATTGCTGCCACCACAAATAAAGTCTTTTAAAAACCTTCTCTTTTTCAAATAAAATTATAGTAGAGTCTTTCACATTTTGATGTGCTTTTGAACTTTTTAGAATTCCTTCAGATTGTATGTTTTATTTAGTATATAATGAGTCAAATTGACTCTGTAGTTAAAATACTTTTAAAATAAATATTTTAAGTTGAGAAAATTTGTGTATTTATACTTCCAGACCCTTTGGCAAGTTCAAATTTCTCAGAAATATCAGAGAAATAAGTTTAAAATCTTATTGTATAATAAGAGAGTGTAACTGAATTGTCTAATCTAATTATATAAGTCTAATTTCTGTTAATGCATTACAGTGAATAAAAAAGAATAGATTCCATTACATTGTGTGTTCATCTTCGATGTATTTAAAAAATTTTTCTAGATAGTTACAAGAACAAATTCTATGTAAATAAAACATGTGGTTTTGATAATTACAATTAAGTGTTTATTTTGTATCCCAAATCTCAAAGGAATTATTTTCAAATATTCCTATTTTGTAATTGAATGTTTAGTATCCTAAGAAATTTAAAAGTTTTAATAACGTTGTTGTCTGTGTAAGCTTACTATTTACAGTGAGTCTGATGATATTTAGTTCATGCTTAGAAGTTTGTATTAAACCCAAACTCCCACACACGTTAATCAAGCACTCTAAGACTGAGCTATATCCCCAGCATCTTAGGCTAATATCTATAATTTTTAAGAACTCATTCATTCCATTCGTGGGGATTCATATACAGTATTGGAGAGCAAAATGTTTCTTTGGGATTACAGTTGGATTTTAAAATATGTATTGCTTTAATCGTATGAAGTACCATGCTGACGCCAGCATCATTGGCATTAAGACAGTCATTAGACCTTCATCTATAATAACCAGTTTCGGAGTGTGATTATACGGAAATCAAGACATTGCTATGAGTAGAGTAGAGAATGTATTTTACAAATCAGATCCATTGTGTTACTCTACTGGGCAGAAGGCATGTTTAGCCCTCCAATAAAAGAATGTTTGAGACATGTTTGCAATGACCTTGGCAATGCAGTACCAAATCAGAGAGTATGATAAGATTTCATCTAAGTGAGCTAGGGATCTGGGTGTTAAAGTTTGATGACTTCTCTCTCTTTAGATTTGTATATTAATTATGATCTTAGACTATAATGTAGCTAAGTATTTTCTAAATGAAACATTGATAAGTATATTGTTTTCAAAATATACATTCAGAATACCATATAATATTTCATAATAAAACTGGGGAAGTGTTGTGCAAACATTTATACTTTATTCATAGGGCAAGTTAGATTTTCTGATACACTGATTCTAGAGTTTTCAAATTCAAAATATAGGCTAACACTTTCCATAAGCTTCACGTTGGCATTTCACTTCTTCATGCTTCAGGGTCACCACCTGGCAAACAAAGGTAGAAGCAGTATCTGCTTTTAATGGTCCAATATTAAAGGTTAAGTAGTTCATATGAAGAAGCTGGAAGAAAGCTTTAAGTGCTTAATAAATTCTGTCATTTTCACTGTGATTTTTACATAGACCCACTTCTCTTCTATTTTTTGTTATTGAAAATAGATTTTTCCCTATAATATTTTCTGATTGTGATTCCTCTTCCCCAACTCATCTGAGATCCAACCCTCCTTTCCTCTCATCCCCATCTACCCTATTTCTCTCCCTCCTTAGAACACAGGCATTTACAATAATATAAAATAAAAAAGGGCAATGTGAAATAGGACAAAATGAACAAAATAAAAAGTAAAAAAAAAAACCCCAAAAACAAAAACAAAACAAAAAAGAAATGCATGCAGATGCAGAGAAACACAGACGTACAGATTATTCCACATAAGAATCCCAGGAAAACACAAAACAGGAAGCCATAATGTATATACCACGGAACTGTAAGGAGGAAAAAATGAGAAGGCCTGAGAAAACATTGTAGGACAAAGACCCAAAAAAGATGTCATTGAGTTCTTCTCTGTATTGGGCATCTAGTGTTGTCCATAGGGCCTGGTGTAAGAGTTTTGTTAATCTCCAGTTAGATTCTGTGAGGGAAAACTGATTTTTCATCTGTGATTGATTATTTTTTGGAGTTAGTTTATGGATTAAAAATGGAACCTGTCTCAATTTCTCCTCTCATCACTGGGATGGCATCTGGTACAGACCTGTTCAGGCCTTGTGCATGCTCCCACAGTCTCTCTGTGTTCATATGTGCCTCAGTCACATTGTGTTAGAAGGCCTGTTTCCTTGGAGTCCTTCATCTCCTCAGGCTTGTAGAATCTTTCCTTCTCCTCTTCCACATGGTTCCCTGAGCTCTGAAGGAAGGGATTTGGTAGAGACATCCCACTTTGGACTGACCGTTTTAAAGGGTCGCATTCTCTACACATTGCCTACCTATGGGTCTCTGAATTTGTTCCATCTACTGTAGGAGCAAGTTTTTTTTTTTTTTCTAAATAAAGATCGCTAAGACTGGCACCAATCTATAAATATAGCAAAAAATGTATAGGTGTTTTTTTTTTAATGCTATGTTCCTTTAAGGAGGCAGTAGTATTTTTTCACCTAAATCCTTGGCTTATCTAGTCTCAGGATTTTGGCTACCTGAATAGAATCCAGGATGAGTTCCATTTCATATGATAATCCTAAAATCCAATCTCATAGTGGTTGGTTACTCCCAGAAGATTTGTGCTACTGCTTCTACAGGGCATCTAGCAGGTGGGTCATTGTTGTATATCAAAGAGTTTATAGATGGGTTGGTGTTCCTCTCCGTATTTTGGAAGTGTGCATAGTGTGTGTGGAGAAGTACCCTGCACCACCATAAACATTAGTTTAAGGACCTGTTTATAGAGAAGATGATACATTTATGCCCACTGTGTTAGCCATCTTTCTGTTACTGTGGCAAGATGCCAGAAATAAAAAAAAATTTTAATGCAGAAAACTGTATTTGGCTTAGAGCTTTACATGCCAATCTGGTTCCTCACCTACACTTTTTAGGATCCTGTGCTGAGGAAGAGATAATGGCTGGAGTGTGAAGTAAGAAAGCAAGCAGCTCATCATCTGGAGATAGGGGGTTGAGGAGACATGATTCTAATATCCCCATCAATGAAATGTCCTCAAGCTGTAAGCCCTTCTGCTAGCCCAGAATTCTTAAGAGTCTCTTAATCTCCCCATAGTTAGAGCACTGCACACCAAACCTTATTGCCCAAGCATTTGGGGGGGAAAATGAAGATTCACATCATAACATCCACAGATATTGGGAAGTCATTAATGCACACTAGCAAACTAAGACATCCACTCACTAAAGTTAGTTTCTGCCCATGTTGGAAAGCCATCTTAAATTCATTCAGTTAGTAAATGTTAAAGATATACTTGATTTCTTGTTATAACTTCCATGACTAGATTTATTCTTACCAGAGACTGCCATTTTGTTCATCTTCATCCTCCTGTTTCTGCAAGGCTCTCATTCCACTCCTGGTAATGACCTTCTGTCCTCCGCTTCTTTTATCAAACATGTAGTTTAACTTATTTTAAGTCAGTTAATTATTTTCAACTTGTTTAATTTACTTTACATTCTTTGTGTGAGTTTTTTTCTTATTCCCTAGACTCCAAAACAAAGAACCTGCGAGGACCTCTGCTATCTGTCCACTGTGGACTATTACTATTTCATAGAAACCACACTCAGACCAGTTTCCCAGAGAGAAGCCACTCTCCTTCCATCTTCATAACAGTTCGTACAGTTCCTCAGAAGTAGCACCCTTGCAGCTAACAATGAGCTGAAGCCCCTTTATGCCTAGCTGCCTTCATACATAATTGACTGAGGACCTATTATATACTACCCATACTGTAGGCATATTAAAGTATGAATGTTAAATAGAGCTGATTCTTGGCTCAGAGTGTCTTAAAGATTCTAGTGGAAAAAAAAGAATAGAAATGAATTAGCCATTACAATCTTACAAAGCACTTAGAGCTGCTGAATCTCTCTCAGATATTATACATAATCCTCCACTGACTACCGCTTCTTTCTCGTCCTCAGTTCTGGGTTATTAAAATCCGATGACATGCAGGGCAGTTTAATTTTTCTACTCACATATGGTAGCCATGCAATGTGATATTGCAAAACTACAAAAACTCATTGATAGATTGAAATTTATATACATTTCAGTTTTGTTAAAATGATCCCCACTTTCTCAAATTGGTTTCACAAACCGCGTGTAACAATTCACCTTACTTGGCTCCCTCACTATCATTTAATTCTATCACTTTTCTTCCTTATAAGCTGACAATCTGTTGCAAACACACATTGTTAAAAAATGAGGTATGGAGTGCAGTGATGGCTCAGTGGTTCAGAGCTGATGGCTCAGTAGCTATTGCTCCAGAGAATCAGGGTTCAGTCCCCAGCATCACCATGGCAGCTCAGACCCATCTGCAATTCCCTTTCCAACAGATTAGATTCATTCTTCTGGCCTCTGTGGGTAACTAGGCAGGCATGGGATGCACAGACATACATGCAGGCAAAACATCCATATGTATACAACAATAAAAAATATAGTATACACCAAGAAACATGCTTAGGCATTTAAGTATATAGATTTGCATGAGTATATGTCAAGAATTTTATAAGATATTTCATAGTACATAGCTGTATAATCTGCCAAATTATTATAAGGCAAACATCCAGCTGTAATTTACAGCTGTGCTCAGACACAAAATCTTTCTGGCAAACCAAAGCCTTCTCCTTTGCAAAGCAAATCTGCTCTCTCTTGAGCAAAGGAAATTCTGTGTGTCATAAAGGAAGAATGGCCGTATGGGCTTCGTTATCTTCCCCATGGGTTCCTCTCCCAGCTTTCTAACTCACTCAATTATTCCAAGTTGTGAGGTTGCTTTGCCTGATAACAGGCCTCTGCGTTTCCCACAGGTCCTTGGTTAAGGAATAAAGCTAGATTCTATTTTATTTTAATTTTTTCCCCCTCTTTGTTGCTCCGGTTTCATTTGTAGATGTATGTTAATTGAGTTGTTTCTCAACAAATACCTAGCTGGAGTGCTGACAAACCAATTCTGTTTTCTAAGAACAGCCAAGCTGAGCATTATTCTCTTCCCTGAAATCTAGTTGTGTTTAAAGCCCTCCTCTTCACGGATCCTAAATGGATGCTGAGCACTTAAAAGGGTCCTTCCGTTTTCACAGCTGCATTTTGCATATACAGACAGGTCAGGTATTATACTAAGATAATAAAAATAGAGGCACTTACTATGAAGAAAGGACCTATTATAAATTGTTTGTCAGAGGCTCTGCTTGTAGTAAAAGAAATATGCTGCTTCCTGCAGGATTTCCTATAGTTGTACGGCTGAGCGAGCCTGAGAAATTGTTGAATTCAGTCCCCCAGGCGTTACTGAGATGAACTGATGTCCTCTTCACCTTGACAGTCACACTTGACTTCTCCTTGTTAGGATACGAGCAATGAAAACAAAGTCAAATGTAGACATTTGACTAGTTCTGTATGAATAGGCACTTGGTTTTCGTTTTATGATTTGAAGTATTGATTAAATACTTATAAATAAAAAGCAAACTAAAAATGGATGCTGTAATAACCAATAATATCATGTATTCTATTTGTTTCATTTTTCATATATAAATATTATAAACATTGAAAGTGTCCAGTGTTCTACAGCTTGTTTCCTTTTTACTCTTCCTGTGAAGTAACCACTTTTAGACTCAGTGAATATGCCCACAATCCTTTACAAAATACCATCTCATAATTGTATTTTCTCTTATTTTTGATATTCTATCTATACCTGAATGTAATTATATGGTCGGCATTATACATATTTTTCTCCATGTATATATTTCAAGCCAATAGTCATATCCAAATGGTAAATTTATTGATATTATTGTGACATCTCATCTAATCTATACCTTTCCCTACAACTGTTAATCCCCCACTCCATGTGGTGGTTTGATTAGGAATGTCCCCCATAGGTTCAAAAATTTGAATGCTTGGTCTTAGGAATTATGTTACTTGAGAGATATTAGTAGGTATGGCCTTGTTAGAGTGGGTGTGGCCTTGTTGGAGATAGTGTGTCACTAGGGGTAGACTTTGCACTTTCAGATGCCTGAGCCAGGCTCTCTCCTTGTTTCTGCCTGTGTCTGCCTACATTCCATTATGACAATATTGGACCAAAACTTTGAAGGTATAAGCAAGTTCAAATTAAATGCTTTCTTTTATAAGAGTTGTAGTGGTCATCATGGTGTCTCTTCATAACAATAGAACATTAACTAAGACAGAAGTTAAGTACTAGGGTATTGATGTGACAAGCTAGACCACACTGCCTGCTGGTGGAATGTGGATTTAGGGCTTTGGATAAAGAAAGCAGTCGAATGCTTATAAGGGAACCTCAACGGCCAAAGTAGTAGAAGAATGGAAAACAGTAGTACTGAATGTGATTTGAACTATTCGGCCCAGCTCAAATATTTTCAGAGGGGTAGAATAGAAGTATGTGACCTAGAGACCTCTCTCGTGATAATTTGGCAAAGAATTTGGCTGCTTTTTTATACTCATCAGAAAATAAAATTCTATCAGAGGCTAAACTGAAGTTTTGGATTAATGAAGTGGCAGAGGAGATTTTAGGACAATATAGTATTGACGCTATCACGCGGTTATTAGGGGTGACTCATACAGATCTTTAATGAAAAGAAACAAGCTGAGCAAGAAAAACTACAAAATGTATAGTGAGCTATGGACAGTGCTGAAGGAGATAAAAAGTTTAAAGAAAAGCCTAATGATAAGTAGAATAAAGGAGGTGGTGACCTCAGGGCATGAACATCTAGCTTCCAATCTGTGGAAAATAATTAAAGAAAAGTTTAGGGACCGGTGCGGTGGTGCATGCCTTTAATCCCAGAGCTCCAAAAGCAAAGTAGAAAAGACTGAACCCCCAGTGAACGTGATTGTTGTGGGGAGGGCTGTAATGGCGGGGAGGATGGGGAAGGGAACACCCATAGAGAAGGGGAGGGGGAGAGGTTAGGAGGATGTTGCCGCCCAAACCGGGAAGGGGAATACCAATTGAAAGGTAAATAAGAAATACTCAAGTTAATAAAGATGGGGGAAAAAAGTAGATGGATCTATGAGTCCAAAGACAGATAGATCAACAAAGTTCATTCCAGGATAGCCAAGCTTAACCGGGGATGGAAAGCATCAAAAACAGCAAGTTTGTGAAAATGTATATGTATGACGGGCCCTTCTGCTTTCAGCCCTAGCAAGCAGAAGAACTTGGCAGCTTCAGCCAAGTGGTTCATGCTTTAGAGTCAAAGATTCAAGAATAGGGGTTGTAGAATCTACCTCTGTGGCTAAGGAAAGCTACTGAGACCAAGTATGCGTCAGGGATTTTCTTGCATGTAAGTCCAGAGAGATCTTTTCACAAAGCCATAAAGGAGAAGCTTACATTGGCTTGGAGGTCCCAATATGATGGGGATGCCACGTTGTGGGACACCTGCAGAAAAGAGCTGCTGACAGGGATTGGAAACATCCCAAGAGAGAGAAGTGTGTTACACTTATTCGGAATCGGAAATCAGAAATCAGACATGGAAATGCAGAATTTGTAGTTTGGCCAACTAGTTTTTGTTCTTGCTTAAGTCTAATATTTCCTCATTATGCTTCTCCCTTTCAGAATGATAATTGATATTTTGTGCCATCGTATGTTGAAAGTGTGATCTACTTGTTGATTTTGGACTTACATGGTATTACAGTTAAGATACTGTATTAGGATAAAAAAAAATGAACTTTGGAATTTAAAAGTGTTGAAGCTGTGATACAGAATAGTTACAATGATGCACATATGAATGCACAGGGACCATGGTGGCATTTTTAAGACCTGTACAGGTTTATACTGGCTGAGGTCTCAAAGCTTATAGAAGTGGACCAGTTGTCCCATCCCATCCCAAACTCAGAAACTATTTCCAACTGATAACCACTTGCAAATGAAAAATTATTTCTCCACAATGAAGTCTCAAAGGGTAAACAGGGGTAGGATCCATGGCCAGCAGTAGCTGGACTACACAAAATGACTACAGCATTGTCTTTGGAGGTTCTTATCTCTTGTTGTCGTATCATGGAGTATGTTTTCCACTTTCCAAATCTTTTGTGCATATACCATGGATTCTAGGTTTGTTTTTATGGGACTCCTATCTGTTATAACTTGTGTTTCTCTATGACTATGTGATTCTTGTGTTTTACTTTGGCCTCCTTTTCTTCTATTTGTTTGTTTTGTCCTATTCTTAGTTTTTTGTCATTTTATTCTATCATTGTTTTTTGTTTGTCTGCGTCCTAAGAGGAGACAAAAAGTTGTGGCTCTGGATAAAAGAGAGGGTAGGAAGAAACTGGGAAGACCTGGGAGAAGGGAAACTATAATCTGAATATATTATATGAAAAAGATCTATCTTTAGTAAAAGAATAAAAGGAAATGAAATTTGCCAAATTTGATTGAAAAATTGATCTACATGTTCAGAATTTGAATAGCACTGAAATGAGGTATTCTCAAAAAATATATTCTTTCAACTAATTCAAACTATATAAGCAAAATATAACTTGAAATCAACTGAAAGTTTTCTTTATTATATATAATATATTGTCTTGTCTAGACTTTTACCACTGTGAACAGACACCATCACCAGGCAACTCTTATAAGAACAACATTTAACTGGAGCTGGCATACAGGTGCAGAGGTTGAGATCGTTATTATCAAGGGAGGGACATAGCTTCATGCAGGAAGGCATGGTACAGGAGCTGAGACGTCTCCATCTTCATCTGAAGGCTGCTAGCAGAATACTGAGTTCCAGGCAGCTAGGATGAGGATGCCTATACCCACAGTGACATATCTACTTCAAGAAGGCCACACCTCCAAATAGTGCCACTTCATGGGCCAAGCATATTCAAACCATGGCATTCCTCTTCCTGACCTCACAGGCTTGTTCAAATACGTGAGTCTGGGAGGGGGGTGTATCCAGCCATAGCATAATAGAAAAGGTAAATTTAGTCCAACTTAAAGACCCCATAGTCTATAGCAGTCTTCACAATGTTAAAAGTCCAAAGTTCAATCTCTTCTGAGATCCATTGAAACACTTAAGTCTAATCCCAAATCAAGACAGAAAAATAGCTGGGCAAGCTCCAAACTCTGCATCTCCATGTCTGATATGAAAGTTTTCACATCTCCAGCTTCTTTTTCATCTTTGTTGACAGCAAGAAATTTCTTTTCCTGGGCCTGTTCCACTCCCTGTTATCAGCATTCCTCAGAAGATAACCTATGACCCTGAAACCTCAAAATTCTTTGGGTCTCCAAGACAACTTAATGTTACAGGGTCTTGTTTCAATATCTGGGATCTATACCTGATCTTCTGGGCTCCACCGAAGGGCTGGCATCACTTCTCCAGCTCTGAGTTCTAAGCTTAGGTTGATCCATTCCAACTGCTGTTGTTCTTGATGATATCCCATGGTACTGGTATCACCAATATGCTGGGGTCTTCTGCTGCAATTAGACCTCACCAATTGCCTTTATAAACTCTCTTTATGGTACCAAGCCTCAGATCCTTTGCATGGCCCCTTTAGTCTTAAGCCATCTACTACAACTAAGGCTGCTCCTTCACCAATGGCCTTCCATGGCCTCTTACGGTGCCAAGCTTCAACTGCTCTTCATGACCTTTCATTTCTTCAAAACCAGTACCATCTAGGTGACTCTTATACATTACCAAGTACAGCTGCAGCATGAGTTACAACCTTGGCTATCTCTGGAAGACAGATTTTTGTGCTCTCAGAAAATACTTCCCAGAAGACTTTTTTTCCCTCAGTGGTGCTGGTCTCTTCTTAATCAACACTAATTTCTTAGCTCCACCAGCCAGCATCAATTTTCCCAGTAGTCTCTTCTCTCTTACACTCTGACTCCAGAGCTATGTGGCTGAAGCTTCCAAATTCTGCTGCTTGCAGGAGTTGGAACATGTCCCTGCTCTCCCCTTTATTCTATTACCAGCTTTCTGTTTTTTCAAATCCCTCTCTGCCCATGCTTGGCTTTCCTTGAACTTGCTCTGTGGATTGACCTTGAACTCAGATCTGCATGGCTCTGTCTTCTGTAATGCTGGAATTAAAGGTGTGTAACACCATGCCTAGATTTTAACTTTTCTTCACCTAGAACCTGCTATTCCAGGCTGGCCTGGCACTCAGAGATCTGTTTGGCTTTGTGTTCTGGGATTAAAGTGTGTACCAAAATGCCTGGATCTAAATTTAGCTGGATGGGATCTTGGCCCCAAACCCCATAATCTGTTATCTCCTAGAACATAGGGAATCAGCTCCATTTTACTTCCTGGTGCCACTTTAGTACTTGAAACATATATTTTATACTTTTCCTTTCTAAGCTTGCTATGCTTGTTTAAAATGCTCTTCCCAAGATTTAACCAGAGACCAAAGCCTCTGTTAGGAGTTTCTGAGACTTTCTTTGTCAATTTAATTAATCTAAGTCCTTTCACGTTAGCCTCAGGCAGACTTTTCAGGCAAGGGCAAAAAGTAGTCACATTCTTCACCCAAATACCACAAAAACAGTCACCAGGCCATATATTGAAATTCTCCACTGAAACCTCTTGGGCCAGGTTCACACAATTCAAATCACTATTAGTAATAAAGTCTTCCATATTCCTAACAGGATAGCCCTTGAAGCCCCATTTGAAGCATTCCACTGCTTTCCAAACCCAAAGTCCCCAAATTCACACTCTTCCAAACAAAAGCATGGTCAGGCCTAGCACAGCAATACCCCATCCCTGGTACCAATTTCTGTCTTAGTTAGGGTTTTCCTTCTGTGTACAGATGCCATAACCAATGCAAGTCTAATAAGGACAGCACTTAATTGGGGCTGGCTTACTGGTTCAGAGCTGAGAGTTCTTTTTCTTCATCTGAAGGCTGCTAGCAGAATACTGACTTCCAGGCAGCTAAGATGAGGGTCTTAAAGCCCATGCACATCGACAGTGACACAGCTACTCCAACAATGCCACATTGCCAAATAGTGCCACTCCCTGAGCCGAGCATATTCAAATCATGACACATATCTTCAATAAAATTAACTAATTGGCTAGTTTTGAATTTTAATCTTTTATTAATATTTTGATAATGTCATGTAATATGTTTTGACCATATTTACTCACAGCTTTTTCTTCTACCTCCTTTTTAATCCTGTTTTGAAAGAAAATTCATTGATCTTAGTTTGTGTTGCTCATGCAGTCTTGAATGTGGGGCCATTCTTTGGAGCATGGTCAGCCTACCAGTAGTGACCCCGTTACAAAATAATGAATGGCAACATCTTTGGAAATAAGTGCCCTTGATGATATAAACTCGGGCATCATAGATAATCTAAGATGTTTGTGACGTCTCTTTGACAGCAGCATCTTTTAGCAGTAGTGAAGGCTTTAAATATTTTAACTACGAACATTGAAAAACAAAGAGAAACTCAAATAGGAAAGCAGGTAAACTTAGAGGAAACAAGAATAAGACCATTGTTTTTTTTTACCTCTTGATGAACATGAAACAATTGATCTTACTAAGCAAAAATATCTTTGTCAGTGTTACTTTTCTTTGAAAAGATTTTAAAATACGTTAATAATCTGAATAGGCTAAGGATTTCTTTTCACATATGTAAGAACATGAAAGGGAAGTTTATTCACAGTATATATTCTGTACGTAATACCCCACATGCTTATTTGACAGCTATTAAATATATATCACAGTCTAAATATATGCATGAACATAAGCATTAGTACTTTTTATTTATTATTTAGAACAAGCATGTATTTGTGTTAGTAAGAAATAACCACAATGTTAAAAAATGTTAAGTTTTAATTAATGTGGCATGTTTTATTTAATCATATTTTTCTGTTTAATTTTCTAATATTCTGAGTCTTCAATTTTACATTTTCTGCATGCATAATTAAGTTATTTAAATAAATGTCCCTTAAAATGTATCCATTTTTTGCAATAAAAATGAGAGGAAAAAAGAAGTTAAGAAGTTGAGATGTTTTTGAAATCCTATTCTCTCGTTTATTCTGAGTTTAAACGAAAGATACTTGACATGATTTAGAATTATTACCAAGTTTGTGAAAGGAAGACATGCACAGTGACAGTATTAAAAGTTTCCACATCTAAGCTAGAGGTAATGACAGTTTTAATCTTGGCCATCAGAAGGCAGAGACAGACAGATTGTGAGTGTGGGTCAGTGTTAGAGCATGTGCCTAGTGTGAAAACACACTTGGTTTTATCTACAGAAAAATAAAAGATTATAATAAGTTAAAATAAAGAAGAAATGTCTTTATCTACATGCTAAGGTCCCTAGCTCACTATTAACGAGCTTTACACCAAGTGTGAATAGCAGTTACGGTGATAGCAACCGTGACTGTAATGATGAGGATGATGGTGACGAGATCACGATTAGAAGGAAGATGAAGTTTGACGTGTTATCAAGCTTTGCGCCTTTAAGTACTGGTGACGTCTAGTCTATAGCTACATTATCACCCCATGTCTATAGGAATAAGCAAAGTATTCTGGCAATTTTGACTAGAAGTTGTGTAATATGAAATTTATGTGGGCAGGGAGGAACGCCATTTCAATATCAAGAAACACAGGCACTTAATGAAGTACATTCATCCAAAGCCCAGGCAGAAGGCGGCACTGATGTTTCTCTGCAGTGTGCTTTGCGTCCCTGTTTGTAAAGGCAAAGAAGATTCATTTCTACATGTAGATTATCCCCAGTGGATAAGATCCATAAATTCTGAATGCTTTCTGTTGTCAAATGACCGGGTGCCTCTTAACTTAACACAGCCAGTGGCTGAGCCATGTGTCGCTCCGTCTTCTCCCTGAAAGCCTCCGGCATTTTCCACTCATTATTCTGAAACTCTTATCTAGCATCTGCCTCTACCAGTACCGCTGGGCAAAAGCTACAGTTAACCTGCTGAGAGCACAAGCAACCGTACATAACAAGACTACCGTCGATGCTTTAAAAGAAACTGGGAGCTTAATGTGATTAATTGAAATAAGTTTATCACATGAATACTGCCCTATAATCAACATCTGGTGTTTTATTGGGGGAGGTAGAGATTGGTTTTTGTCCAAAAGAACTTTAAGCATGGGATATAATAATACACACACCATTACGTACGTGTCTTAGAGGTTTGATGATTCTTAACTAAGAGCAGGTAGATTATTAATTTATTTCTATCTTCATATTAAAATATTCTATAACCTTTAAAAAGTATACTTTACTCTTTATTATTTTGTTTATTCCTTTATTTGAGACAAGGTCTCATTGCACTTCAGTCTGTTCTAGAACAGTGACTCTGTTACCTTGCCTCAGATCGCAGAATCATGAAGGTACGAACCATCACACCCAAGTGTTTTTACTTATTGATGAAATGCGTTGCGTGACTACTAGTTTCATTCTGATCTTAAAAATGAAATAATGGATTTATCAATAATTCGGGTAGATAGTAATATTTATATTTGTAGAGAAGGAAAGTGAGTCAATATCATTGCTATTTCAGTTAAAATAAAAATAAATGAGCACAGCAGAATTTGAATTTCTCTCTTGCACTAAATTTGCCCAAGAGAATGAGTCATTATTTTGACAGTAACTTTTAAGAGCAATTCATAAAGAAAAGATTAAAAATAAATGTGTAAGGTGTTATTCTAGGATCTAGGTGGTGAATATTAAAAATAGGCAGTAATGGTGTTACAGAGGGCAAAGGACACATGGAAAATTACTTCACTGACTCAGTGAGCAAACTACATATTGATTTGAGCCCCGGACAGAAAATGAAGAAATAGGAGGAATACAAGATGGTTACAGCGCTGTCTCAGTGGCCGTCATGGAGATTAAGAACATGCCTAGAAGACACCGGATAATGGCTGAAAATAATTGGTTTAGGAATGTCGGCCCCAAAAACATAAAAAAGAAAGAAGACTGGTAGGAGGAAGAAGATTCAGACTACATTAAAAATCCACAAAAATATCCCAGTCCATAACGTTAAAGTCCTAGTGAGTCATAGAACATTATTACTATGACTTCGGAGAGTGCCAATGAAGAAATAGCGAACCATGAAAATCACACTTTGTAGGGAAAGGTTGTTAATGAAGATCATGAAGAAAGTCAGTAAAAGACTGGATGGAAAAGAAGTTTAAGGATAAGGTCAGAATGTTACTCAGAAATTAAATGGAATATTCTTTTTGAATCTCAAATCTACAAAAACGCTGGATACCTTTTTGTGAATTTTAGGCGTGAAAATCAAAACAAAAAAGTGAGAGAAGTGCACGGCAGTCACAGAAGCATGGACAGTTGTAACCTCTGATAAATCCATGTGGCTTACAGTGCTATGACCATGACCTTCTAATGACATTAGAGTAGATACATCAATCACAATCGCCAAACTGTCACTCCATTGAGCTTTCTTAAAGCTATATTTACTATAACCAGTATTTTTGAAGCCTTTTATTAACCACAAAATTAATCTTGTGGCTTACAGATGCAAAAGCACTGACTTAGCACTTGGTACAAATACTTGCCCATGTGTCCCAACCCAATTTAGAGTGCTGGTGACAGATTCGGAGGTACAGTGAGCTAGTGTACTACAGTAATATTTTCCACTACAGAAGTTTGGGTTGATCATTCAGCTCACTGGTGTTACAGAAGACTTTTGGAATTGATTCTTCTGTAGAATAGAGAATGCCTCATTAGCCGCTGACACATCATAATTGCCATACACTCTATTTAAATCTAGTTCTAGTTAAGGATGTCTCAGTGATGTAATAATCCTGTCAGTCAACCTGCCACCATTTCTTATGTGTGGGATGTTCTCTTGTAAATGTTAAGTAATTATTGAATGCAAGTGTTCGGACACCAGACTTACTAGGAAGCTTCGATCCTTAACAGGAAAAGACATTTTGCTTAATAACTTGTTTTTCTTCTCATATCCATTGCCAGGGAGGAACTAAGGTGGCATAAAAGTTCAGTGCTTGATTTGAGTATTAATAGGGCACCCAGGATTGAGAGTCTTTATACTGATTGGCTCTACAAAGCCAGGCAGCTCTTATAAACTCTGTATACTTATATTTCTTCTTGGTGAAATGAGGAGCTCCAGGGTCCTGAGAGACTCTCAGTCTAGTGTGCTTTTATGTTTCTTTTCTTTTGGCTTCTAAAACTCAGACATTACTTTCACTGGGTTCCTCAACCACAGCCAAGTTGTTTGTCCTCTCTGATCTTCAAGAATTGACCTAATACTCCCATTAACGGCATTTTTTGGAATATATATATATATATATATATATATATATATATATATGTAAGGATACGTGATAATTGAGCAATTTCCCTAGCTGCTTTTATATGTGAAACTGTAAGCCAAATGTACAAAACAGAATGTGTCAAGGGAACGCTTGAGCATAACTTCAAAAAGGTGGCACAGCTGTCAGCATGCTGGCAAAATGCACCTGAAGATATTTGGGCTTGAAATACTGTGGGGAAAGCTTCTTTTCAAAAGTTCTGGCTTACTGGGATCCCTAAAGGCAGATTCACCCTTCTTCAGGCTTTGCAAATGGGAACAGAATAAAGAAATGCAGTAAATAAAGGATCTTCAGCTAAGAGGTGTCTCTCCCAAATCCATCAAGGGCATTTTCTTTAAACACCTGAACTTCACAAAGAGAAGGTCATTTTTCAGTTCTCCCTGAACTTGGAAGAATGCATGGAGGACTTACATACATCTCACAAAGGCACTTATGCATCAGGTTTTTTTTTTTTTTGTTTGTTTTGTTTTTAGCATTATGTGAGGTAAATAATTTCCTAAGTTTTATATCATGATAGCTGCAGACAGTCATGATCCCAGGCCTCATCTCTTTGCTCACTGACTTATATAACTTGTACACATATCCATGCTTACACTTGAATTTTTAAATCTCTGCTAAAGTTCCACACTTCATCGTGCTCCACCACCACCCTCATTCCCAACCAAATAACTTGCCACCACCACCCTGCTTTCTTTTTATTACAATACTCTTACCATCACCCACTTCACTCAATGTTCTAACCAAGGTGTACACCAGAAACATCAGAATGTTACTGGCTACGGCCATCTTACTCTGGAACCACGATTCTAGAAACAGGTAGTAATAGTACACATTCATTTTTGAAACCCCAGCTCATTCAGGCAGGTATTAGCTTATTTCACTATTAATCTCTAACAGATTCATCCACTTGCTGGTTTTGTTAGAACTGCATGATGCTCTTATGTTTGTCCGTAGAATCCAGAGGGCTTTCGTTATTTTTTAGCTTCCGAAAATTAAAATGATACAGTGACTTAAGGCCTTGTAATCTTAGGGTCAATAAATATTTCAGGAGCAGATTTTAATTGTGACAAGCACTCTGCTTTATTTTCCCATCTTCCTTTTCCCATAGGTATGTTCACAATCATTCATTCAAATAGGCATTATCTTCAGTTCCTAGATAAGACATAGTTCAAATTTAAAAAAAAAAAGAAAAACTTGTCAAAAATCAACTGAGTTTGTTAAAACAAAAAACAAAAAATAAAAGATTTCTTAGACTCATTTCTTTCATTGCTTGTGTTTCTCTAGTAAGTTGTAGACCTGAGGCTGCAAACTAGAAGGCATTGTTAGGCCACTATTAAGGCAGTATTAGGTCACTGTTGGGTCCTGGTTAGGTTATTACTAGGACATTGTTGCTTTGACCGTTTCATTAAATCACTTTAAAATTTCCTTAATGAAATAGCTGCCTTGCTTTGCTGTTTCCTTGTGTGCTTTTGAGAACTCTTAACCTAGTCAGGTTTAGAATGAGCATCACGTCAAGGACATTCTTTAATTTTCTAAACACTGGAAATGTTTACAACCCCCCCCTAAATACTTAATCAAATGTATTCTTTTAACATTGATTTTCCTTTCTAGAAAGAGGTAGTTCTTAAGCTGTTACATGGACATTTATGATATCTTTGTATCAAAACACATTAAAGATCTTTGAAGGAAAAAGTGGAAAAAAGGAATTTCTATAAATCTCATATATATCCTTCTAACTACTAAAAATAAAAGCAGCAATGGGTAGCAATTTTCATGTAAAAGATATATGTTCTATTTCAAGCTATCTAGTGACTATCTTCTATAAATTGCATGCCTGAAAACTGTGTGTGTGTGTGTGTGTGTGTGTGTATGCATGTGCATGTGTACATCTGTATACTCTGTAGAGTTCTAGAATAAAGTTGACGATATGCCTGAGAGCTGTCTGTCTTTGAATGTCATAATTAATTAAAAGCACGTTTCATATTTAGCCAACCATTAGCATATTCTTAATGCTTCCCTAATAGTGACTTAGACAAAAACATTAATTCATTCTTGCTACCAACTACTTTCCACCTCTTAATGCAGTTTTTGGAGAATGGCCATATATGATCCTAATGATTATCCAATTTGCTTTCTGCTTTAATATGTTTAAAAACTCCTAAACTTGGCATTGAGATTTCTTGGCAAGATGCTCAACAAGCATTTGTGGTTGCCTTTTCTACCAGATTTTGTGGGCTTTACTAATACCTTTGAACAAAGGCATTTTTAAGAATCTATTTCTGTTGTTGTTTTGGTTTGTTTTTTCATTTGTTTTTTTTTCTTTTTTTTTTCTTTTCTTTCTTTCTTTTTTTTTTTTTTTTTTTGAAACTGTGCTATTTAAGGTGAAGCCCATACCAGACACTATTTGGGTTACCAAGAATAATAAGATAGATAGCCCTGAGACCCAAATCTGACTAGTCTTTTAAAAAAGTAATAATAAAAGGATTCCTAATAAATTTTGCTATACTCATAGATCTTTAGCTACTGTTACAGAAGCTTCCTCCTGCATCCGATGGGACCAATAGAGACTCACTGCCAGATCTTATGCACAGATTTTGGAACACACAGCTCTAAATGAGATGTTTCCATTAAATTCCTCCCCTCAGAGTTCAGTGGACCCCAAGGAAGGGGAGGCAAGTGTGTAGAAGACAGGAAACAGAGGGCACTAGAAACCTAAGCTGATATTGTACTGGTCTACATCATGTCTTCTGTGTATGTACTATACCTTCCAACTTAGTATTTTTTTTTTTTTCCGGGGCTGGGGACCGAACCCAGGACCTTGCGCTTCCTAGGTAAGCGCTCTACCACTGAGCCAAATCCCCAACCCCCAACTTAGTATTTTTATGAGACCCTGAATGTGTAAGTGAATGGGTCTCTGGTTCTTTTGCTTTTGGGGGGGTGTCTTATAATTTTTTGGCTTGGCTTATCCAGTTTCAAAATGATTTTTTTGTTTGTTTTATTATATGCCGAAGACTGGCCTCAGCTTGGATAAGGGTTCTGAGAGAAGGGGTGGGTGTCTGGGAGCTGGAAAAATAATGACTCAAAGTCAAGTCAGCTGAATCTAATAGAAGATAGTAGGGAAAAGCCTTAAAATTGTGGGCATGGGAGGAAATTTCCTAAACAGAACTCCAATAGCTTTGGGTTTAAGATTAAGAATTGATAAATGGGACATCATGAAACTGAAAACTTCTGTAAGGCAAAGGACATAGTCAGCAGGACAAATTGGTAAACTACGGATTGGAAAAAAAATCTTTACTAACCTCACATCTGATAGAGAGCTAATATCCAAAATATATAAATACCACAAAAAGCTAACCTCCCCAAAACCAAACAACCCAATCAAAATATGAGGTATAGAATTAAACAGAAAATTCACAACAGGGGAATCTTGAATAAAGCAGATGAAGAGACACATAGTTCTTCATCTTAGGTGGAGCCCACGGAATCCTGAGGAAGACAGGGAGGGAGGATTACAGGAATGAGAACAGTGGATAGCACCACAAGAAAACCCACAGAGTCAACTAAGCTGGACACACAGAGGCTCAGAAAGACTGAACTAACATCTAGGCAGCCTGCACAGGCTTCACTCAGGTCCTCTGCATGTATGTATATATCCTCTACAAATATTTACATACACACAGATATTTTCTAATACAGAAGAATCACATTATCAAACTCAGATAGTTCTTCTGCAGATATCTACCAGATTTTGGTGATATGAAGAAGTTAATGTCAATACCACTCAAATATTTCAGCAAATAAAAACAGAAGAAACATGGCCCAATTCATTTTACAAGGCCAGAGTCACACAGACAGTGACACACACACACACACACACACACACACACACACACACACCCCAACATAAAGACCAAACAATTAAAGACCAATTAACCTTATAAACATGTATACAAAGATGCTAAATAAAGTACTCACAAAACAAATCTAAGAAGATATCACAAAGATCATCCATCATGATTAAGTAGGTTTTATCTTAAAGATGCAGGCAAGAGTCAACATCTGTAAATCGATATGTGTAGTCCAATATACAGATTGAAAGACAATAACTACATGATCATTGCATTAGGTGCAGAAAAGCCATTTGACAAAAATCCAACATTGCTTCAGGATGAAAGTCCTAGAGTAATTAAGAATAAAATGTCCCATTAATTTCTCAACATAATAAAAGCAGTTTACAGCAAGCCTATAGCCATCATCAAATGAAATGGAAAGCAATTTCACTAAAGTCAGGAGCAATACACGGTTGGCCACTCTCTCTCTACATATTCAATATAGTACTTGAAGTCTTAGCTACACCAGTAAGAAGGAGGTCAAATGGACACAATTTGGAGGGAAGAAGCTAATGTATCTTTATTTGAAAATAATATAATAGTATACATAAGTGACCTGAAAAATCCCAGCAGTAAGCACCTATAGCTGAAAGCACTTTCAGCAAAATGGCTAGATAGAAATTTAACCAATAAATAAATAAATAAATAAATAAATAAATAACTCTCCTATACAAATGGCAAGCAGACTGAAAATATCAGGGTAACAATTCCTTTCATAATAACCTCAAATAATATAAAATATCTTGGGTTTTTTTTTACTACATAGGTGAAAGTTCTTTTGTGATAAAAACATCAAATCATTTATGAAAGAAACTCAAGAAGCTATCAGAAGATTATAAGATCTCCCAGGCCTATGAATAAGTAGAATAAACAGTAAAAGAGACCACCCTACCAAGAGCAGTCTACAGATTCACTGCAGTCCCCATCACAATTCAACACAATTCTTCACAGACCTCAATAGGACAACTTCCTGCTTTATATGCAAACACAAAAGTCCAACATGGCTAAAATAATCCTAAACAACAACAGAATTACTGGAGGTATCATTCTCTCTTATTTCAAATTGTACTCTTAAACTATAGTAGTAAATATATTATGTTATTGGAAAAATTTGACAATAAACAAATAAAATGTCAAATAGGATTGAACTGAATAGCCAAACAAACATCCATATATTTATGGACACCTGATTTTCACTAAGAAAAACAGAATTACACACTGGAAAAAAGACAGTATCTTCAACAAATGGTTGTTCAAACTTGACAGCTGCATGTGGAAGAATGCAAATAGAGCCACATGTACCACCCTACACAAAACTCAGTTCCTCACGGATCAAAGACCTCAACATAAAACCATATGTACCAAATCTTTAAGAAGTAAAAGTCGAAAATAGACTGGAACCAGTTGTCACAGGAAAGGACTTTGTAAACAGAACACCAATAGAGCGGGTACTGAAATCAACAATCAGTAAGTGGGATCCCATGAACCTGAGGTGTTTCTACACAGTAAAGGATAATTTTACTTGGCTAATTCAGCAGACTGAAGAACGTGAAATGATTTTTAACAATTATGCATCCAAAATGCATAAAAGAACTCAGGAAATTAGATACAAGTAAACAAATAATCCAGTTTAAAATGCAGCACATATCCAGAGAATTCTCAATAAAGAAAACTCAAATATCTGAGTAACACTTAAGGAAATGTTCAACATCTGTAAACATCAGGGAAATATAAATCAAACTACTTTGAGATTTCATCTTGTACCTGTCAAAATGACTAAGATCAGTAGAACATGTGACAGCTCTTGCTGGTGAGGATGCAGAATATTGTGAACATTCATGCAATGTTGGTGGGAGTACAGATTTATACAGCCACCATGAAAACCAGGGAGGCCATTTCTCAGAATGACTGAAATCAGTCTACCTCAATATTCAGGTATAGCAGTCTTGGGCATACAATTGGTAGGCATTCATCCTACCACAGAGACTCTTGCTCAACTACTCCATGAATAATAGCCAGAATTTAGAAACAATCTAAATCCCCATTAATAGAAGGATAGAAGAGAAAATATGGCATTTTCACATGATATACTACTAATAAGCATCCTGACACTTTTTAGGAAAATGGATAGAGCTAGAAAATAGCATAACAGAAGTATACCAGACCCAGAAAGACAATATAGTAAGTATTCACTTATATGAGGCTACTACCTTTTAAGTCAATGATTGTCAAGCTATATTCCATAGAACCACAGAGAATAGCTATAGAGTGAGGGTCTAGAGGGAACAGATAGATCTCATTGGGAAAGAAAAATAGAGTAGACATTTTTGATGGAACAGGAGGGGTCTAGAATGGGAGGATAAAAATGAAAATGTGAAAGGGAGAGGAGATAGTGGGACAGGGCGTGGAGATCGCAGCTAAAATTAAGGGACACCTGAAGGGTAGAATAGAAATGTAACAGAAGAGACATCCTAAAATATGCATAAATATGAACATTACGTAAGGTTGTATAAAGGTTATATAAATAAAATCACCAAATAATGGGGAGACAGAGAACCAACTGGCCATCCTTTGTCACCAAACAAAGCTTCCAGAACCAGTTATGTGTTAAATCTAATTTAGCTGTTCGTCTAAAAATATCCTCAAAAATTCAGGCTGTTGCCAAGCCTATCAGTTGATCTTGACAGACTGATGGCAGCGCTCCGTTGTTGAGGAGAACACATACACAAATCATTGAAAATAAGGATGGTGAGCTGACATCTACATACAGCCTTCCTCAACACCTTCCATTGTCTTTGTCAGAAAAGATGCTCTCCGCGCTATCAAAAGGAGAACGCAAGCACCAAGGCCACCACCAGCCCTTCGTTTACAATGGCGCACTAGTTGTAAAATATGCTCGGGCAGTGGTGATTCAGAAGTTGAAAACAATTAGCAAAAGCATACATTAGGAGGAGAAGGGACGATGGGATAAAGATCAGAATGGATGATAAAGAGTGTCCATGGAGCCAAGAGTTAGACCAAGAGAGAGACACCCTAAGCCCAAGGCAAAGCAGGAAAACCCAAGGAACATTAGAAGTCAGAACACACGTGAAAACCAGATGCTCTCCGTTTTACAGTAAACGTCTGCTTTGTTTGTTCGTTTGTTTGTTTTTACTTTTGAATGATTTAAATTTTTATGAAAATTCCATTTTCATAATAAAAATAAGATCGCATCACCATCATCTATTAGACACTTTTCTAATGCCCTTTCTAAAATTATGTGTCAGCTTCGATCAGTCATTTCAGATACATTTTGACTGGAGCAGTTCACCCCTGTAATCTCAGCACTTAGAAGGCTGAGACGGGACATGTTCAGTACCAGTCTGTGCCACATGGTAAATTCCAAGACAGTGATTTTTTTCTTTACCTTTAGTAATAAAAGACATATTTTAAATTATTATGTTTTTAAAAAATCTCTCTGTCTCTGTCTCTGTCTCTGTCTCTGTCTCTCCCTCCCTCCTCCTCCTCCTCCCTCCTTCTCTCTCTCTCTCTCTCTCTCTCTCTCTCTCTCTCTCTCTCTCTCTCTCTCTCTCTGTACATTGGGTGTCCTTACTGAATCGGGAGCTTACACTTTCCATAAGACAGATGTCAGTGAATCCCTGGGGTAAATTCTTTCCCACTCCCCTAGTGGGATTCCAGGCGTGCTCTGCAAGACACTGTTCAAGGTTTTCCCCAAAACGTCATCTCCCTTCCTTTCACTTTTTTTAAAAAATTTATTTATTTTATTTGTATGAGTACAGTGTAGCTGCTTTCAGACACATTAGAAGAGGGTATCGGATCCCATTACAGATGGTTGTGAGCCACCATGACATTGCTGGGACTTAAACTCAGAACCTCTGGAAGAGCAGTCAATGCTCTTAACCACTGAGCCATCTCTCCAGCCCCCCTTTCGTTTATTGAGTATAGTTTTTAATACCAATTTTGCATTTTAGAAACAACAACAACACGAACACACACACACACACACACACACACACACACACACACACACACACACACACACACACACACACACACACACACACACGGCAATTAAAATCCTGACTCTGGTGATTCCCATCACAACACTATGTATTGCTTCCCTAATCCAATTTCCCATGTGCTTCTTTTTCTTTTTTTTTTTTTCACTTTGTACATCTAGTTTTAAATTTCTTTCTGCTCCATTTTTACTCTCTACTTTTTAAGCATGCCTGCATCTTATCTGTGTTGTGAGATCAATTTGCCTCTGTGTTAGTGGCAGGGAGATCTATAGAACATGGCTAGGTAGACGATGCAGCTAGTTAGATTCCTGGCATTACTTAATCGCTAAATCAGTCATTGCAGATGCTGCAAACGACTTGGGAAATCCTCACGTGTGAACACACATCCTGGGACAGCTAGGTGACAGAAGAGTTGAACAGGAAACAATAATTGCTACACAGGATGCTTGGCATTAAAATATTTTTTTCTACCAGGGTGAATGCTATCGCTTGAAATGTTAAAGTTAATTTATAGAACAATCTAGATATTAATTCCGAATTGGGGGATAAGCAGAATTTAGGAATAGTAACTAGGTCAATTCATCCAATGATCTGGAATTCGCTAAGTTACTCTCTACTAAAAATGGCTCACTTTCATGGACAAGGAAATTTAGTCCTTCTCCTCCATGGAGAATGAATAAATAAAAGATGAGACCCAAACAGGTTTTGAAGAAATATGAATACAACAATTTTTGAAGTGATTCAACTACATTTTGGATATATTTGTATTTTTTCTCTTTATGAAATACTCAAATAATATGTTTTTATTGTCATTCTATAAGGTGAAATTGTGTGTTATGTGCTAAAATTTGCTACCCCAAGAGACAACTTTGATTTGAGGGTGATTTTATGCAATCATCTCTTCTACTATTACCAGGCAGCGTGTGCTTGGAGTTCCTCCACTGTAATGACAGCAGCTTGCAAAAGATTCAAAGTCGTGTGGAGTATCCCACACTTGACTAATGGGTTTTGCTCCACAGTGGCTAAAGTGGATGCTTTCAAGCCGTTGCTGCTCCTTATACACACTTTTCTTTACATCACTTAGCAGGACACCTTTTAATAGTCTCTTCAGACCCATTTCCTCATTAGATTTAAAGCTCTTGCAACAGGGCCACGACTTTCCATGGTGGAAGTAATCCTAACGCCAAGCACTACGTCTTTCAAGTAAGCAAATGGGAGAAGAAAGAAGAGAGACAGGAACGGAATTGAGGCGTACTTTTCACTGCCAGCTACTATATCAGAAAGTAAGTTAATCTAAAGCTAAAATGCTCTCAGCCCAAGATTACGAGTGCAAATGTGTATTTCCCTCTATACCAAGGACAGAAACAGTGAGGGCTTTTTTTTTTTTAATTTCAAATACATTGAATAGAGGACAAATTTAATATTCTAATTTTAAAAACATCTAATCACAACCCATCTCCTAAGTGAGCCACTTTGAATAAACATAGTCTCTGTCTTGCCATGTATTTTAATATATTTTTGCCAGATAAATACACTTTGCATATGACATAGTTGGCTGTGATTAAAATATATGACCTTACTCTCTTTTGTGCTAGCCTTCCCAACTCCAGGCTTTACTACAAATAAAGGAAACTTAAATGAGATCAAGTAAATTTGGGGTGGTCTGACAGTTAATGAATGAATGCTGGAGCAAGAAGAATTAGCCTCTTCAAGGGTGAGCCCATTATTGACTGTCCCATGCAGGGTGAGCCCCGAAAACTCATACAGACCACTAACGAAAATGAACTTAGCAGAAACTTAGCAGGTTTATTCGTATGTATGTATGTATGTATGTATGTATGTATGTATGTATGTATGTATGTATCCAGGTGTACACATATATACATACACAGGTGTATAATAATCATAATTAGAGAAAAAGACAACAGTTTGTAGGTGGCATTGGAAAAGAACTATGTAATTATAATTCAATTAAAACATTTTTATAGAAAGGAAAAACTTAGAAAACCCTCAAAACATCTAGATTACATCCTCATAGCAGCAACTTGTAAGTCTACGTTTCCATTTTCTGTGTATTTAATCTTATTATTAGCTACCTATTGGTAATTTAAGGAACCTCCAATATCTTCAATATTCATATTTTAAATTTAGAGCCACTTAGCTACCCAATATGACTGTAAGGACAAGAAAGATTATAACACAAAGTTCTAATTCATGGGTATGAAAAAAGAGTTGGTCCCAAAAGTATGCAAGTCAAACATCTCACAAAAGTAAAGAAATAACGAAAATTCTAGTATTTTACAGGAATACTTGTGTAAGGGACGTAATCCTGACAGAATGATCGTCTTCGTGGTGCATTTTTCCACTTAATTTTACTTTTGTCAAAACTCAAATTACATTTTTAAAACTTGTTTTGTAACGTTAAGAATGAAAACATTGAGTTGTCCGATAGGGGGCAGTCGAGTACTGTAAACCGAAGCATCCGCATTTTCCATAGTCAGATTCTGTTTAGAAGGATAAAGGAAGACCATGGACACATTTCGTATATTACTTTTCGTATAGAAAACAAAACTGAGAAAAAACAAAGGAAAATACTCTTTTCCACACTTCTGTGCTGAAACGAAAGCAGTAGCATGTTAGAGTATGAGTCAGTGCTCTTCTGCGCCTTATTTTCCTTAAAGCACACAGCTATAAGACTGTAGACAGCAGAGTTGGTCTGGATTTTCTCTATCCGTAGGTTAGTGCTTCATAGGAGTCTCACCACCGGCCTCACCCCAGGCTCCATAGCCTAATAAAAGAAGTGATTGAAATTACTCATGACGAATATCTTAATAATCTCTCAGTGTGTCGCTCCTACAGGAAAGTTCTAACAAGTGCTGGTTCTTGTGTTGTTGTTTTTTTTTTTTTTTTTTTTTTTTTTTTTTTAACACAGAGGAGTTAGGAGACATAGGGATGAGATTACTTCCCTCTGCAGGGTGTGCCAGATGCTTCTACGAACTGCGTGTCTGTCTGCCGAAAGTATCATAAACCTCTAGTGAGATAGCACCCAGAGAAATAAAGCTGTTTCTGAAGAGGCGAAGAAAAAGCTTATTTAGCTTTGAACCCATGATTTATACGAGGTTTGCTGTCTTATTCTAATATGGCCCTTTTTCCTGACAGTTTAAATTCAGACCTCTCCATGCCCCGGGCTAGCTTTATAGAACCTATTAATCATATTACATGCTAATCTCCTCCTGAATATCCCACCGAGAGTTTTCCATTGAAGCATTTCGCAGGGCTCATCAGGCGGGACATGTGTGCTTGGTTTCTGCCGCTGCCACCTAAGGGAACTTAATTTGTGTTTTTGATCTGAAAAGAGGTACCTGAGCTCCCGACTCAGCACCTCAGTCGTCTCCTCTCCCGTTTCGGTGATGAATAATGAAGTCCCTCGCTGCAGCTTCCACAGCAACTAACTTGAGATCCCTTAAGTACAACTATCAGAGCTTTCGACAGCCGTTCCAGTAATTCACAGCAGGGACCATAGATGCCTGCGTGCAGCTTACACTCAAAACTGAGACTTAGCTCAGCAATGGCTGACAGCAATTGGAGAAATAGCTGAGCATCTTAATTTACTTCACAGCTACAAAACTTTAAAAAAAGGAAAGACAAATCACTTTCAGTTTTCTTGGCACCAATGTAGTGTACATGGCCAAAGGGTGGTTTCTGGAATATTCTTCCCAGAATGTGTTTCATTTATTAGGAAGTGGTATTTATTGGGAAGTTCGTTCTCGATTTGATTTGGTATCATACTGTTACGTGCTGTGTGGAGAGAGAAGGGATTGAGAGGGACCTCTGAGAGACAGTCAGTCATTTGCTATCACAGTATCCCTAAGGCTACATGGTAGATGACTTGAAACATGGATGGTCCTGGAACATTCCTTGCTGAATGAAATTTGGAAACGAAACACATTTTAGCTCATTTTATTCTGTATGAATAACAGGACAACTTAGTTTTTTAGTATGGTTTTTCCCTGTTTTTCTATATGTCTATGTTTGGTTTTCTGGGTAAGCATTATATTACTACGAAGACGACGACGACGACGACGACGACGACGAAGTTGACAACAACGACGACGACGGCGGCGACTATGACTATTACTTCTACTAATATAACAATGCGGTTTTCAGACAAAGTCAATTAAGAAGCACAGGGGCCTCTTCTCAAGTTCCTATTCCTTACTCACCTTCTTTTGAAAGTAATGAAAGGGAATATTGTGTGATTCTGATAGATACCTGAAACGCAGACTGATACTACATTGCCAGTTTGCTGATGCACTTACAAGGGAAGAAGGTTCCCGGGGAGACCGGTATGGACTTGGTCTTCTGCTCAGGCAAGCCTCTGCACATGAGCTCTACGTTGCTTCTTTCTGTATGTGCATACATTATAGCGAGTCTCATTTCTGGAGCTTCTGTAGTGGAATTTGCAGAATGCTGTGAATGATATCCCTGGCCAATTCTATTTACAATGCAGACTGTAGCAATGGAAAGTCATAAAAGCATTTAATGGTCTTTCAACTATAATTTAACTTTGCCAGGATTCATGCATAAAATCACACATTTTCACAAATCTTGATAAATATATCTAGGTCCAAATGTCACTATTTTTCTTCCTACAAAGAAAGGCTTGACATAAAATTAGGGCATTCTGTTCTGGGCTAAAAAGCTCCTTTGCATTTAAGTTTTTTATGGTGATTAAAAAGTATAATTTTCATACAGAAAAACACTTTTAGAGGGCAAGAGACACTTTCTATGTGAGAGAATAGATTTTCGTTTACTTGAAAGAAGATGTTTTAAGGGAAAATGTTGTAAGTTTTCCTTCAAATAAAACTGTTAAAAAGAAACTCAAATAAATTCCACTTACCACACACTTATTTAGTACTTACTCCTGACAAGCACTGCTTCCCACCACATGCTTCCACTTTAATTAAGTCAGGTATGCTTCGAAGATATATCTGATGACGTTAGTTGTTGGTATTGTTTATTTTCTTTATATCATTTTTTTTCATTTTTCCTTCTATTTATTGTGTCTTGCTTCACAACTTGCTATAGAAGGGCCATTTCTGATGAAAACAACTAAAAATTTCTCTGCTCAGAAATCTAAATGTAACAAAGCAACCCCTTCTGAAAGGAGAAATAGAAAAACGTACTGAAGCTAGGTTAAAATATGGCAACAAGTTGCGTTCTATATGGTAATGTCAACGCCCACAATTAAAGCAGAGGATCGTTTTTCTAGGTGCCCGTTCTGATGCTCAGGCCTGACCGCTGTTCTTTGTCTTCGAGTTACCCTGTTTATCTCAGGTGCAAGGATGTGCTCCCATGACAGACGGGCCAGAGAACAGCAGATACAGAAAAGATTAACAGGTGTAGTGGAAACACTGAAAACCCATAAATCAGCAGCACACTATCTCTAGGGGCATGTTGCAGGAGAAATCCACAGAGAACAGTTTGTAAAAAGCATTTGTTTGGGAATTACAAACATCCTAAAGGTTACCCAAAAGGAAACAAGAAATACATGGCTTAGTCCTCATTTTTAATTTCTAAATATAAAGTGATTAAGGTATCCAAAATCTTTGGAAAATAAGTCACCAATAAAACAAACTCTGCTGAAAATACGTGCATAAAAGATGAACAAAAAAGACTTCCCCCAGTTGTCATGCAGTACTGTAAGACTCCTTGACGGAAGATGGTCCTGATGAAGTTGTAATATTACCACAAAGAACTTGAGGGTACGTTATGAATTCCATTAGACTTGGAGACAGCAACCTGGTTGTAGATTGTAAGTGGCATATGCTTGCTGACAAAATTGTCCACCATAACGGGCCTTTACCTGTATTGTCTGATATCTCCAACATAACACAGTGGCAGTCAGAGTCTGTTCTCATTCAGTGTTTGTCAACACAGCTCCCAGAAATTATGTGGTAGTGATTTTATGAGTTTTTCTTTATAATGACTCTCCCCATTATGTTTTGGTCATGTCTTCAGTGGATATTCAAAAGCACGGCTTTTGCCGGATCCTGAAAAGGACCACATATATAATCATTATATATATGTATATATATATATATATATATGTGTGTGTGTGTGTGTGTGTGTGTGTGTGTGTGTATGTATGAGTACCCAGAATATTCCATATTCATATCTCTATTGAGTGAAAAAATTCAAACTCTCTAAGCTACTAACTACCATCCTACTAAAGGAGAGAACTCTAAAGGTGTATGAGAAAAATTCATGATGTTATATAATAGTTAGGAATAATATTCAAGGGCAAATTTTGCCATTAATAAGATATGTGATCTCAGAATGCTCACCTTTCCTGTCTTTAAAGTTTTCACCAGATGAATGTGGTGAATTGCAATGGATGATTTGAATGTTCCTTCCACTTCCAGAAACTTAAAGTTTTAATTGAAATTAAGGAGCAGAAAGATGATGACCAAAAGAGCAGAGGTCAACAGTGTTGATCAGAAAAATGCCACGGGGACATTTTCAAAGTGTATCCTGCTCCTAACCACTGGCAGACTTCTCTTAGCAGGATTCAGTAGGTTTAGTTCCAGAATAGGAGAGAGAAGACAGCCTTGTCAGTGCCAAAACCATGTCAATCAATGTCTAAAAGCACCCAAGAAATAGTCTTGTCATGAATACCTGAACTGAAACCTCAGGCAACTACCTCACGAGTGAATGGGGAGATTTGGTAAACCTTTTACATTTCTGTGTGAACTGCACATAAATCACAGTATTATATATTACAACTTCCGACTACATATCAAAAGTGAAAATAGAAGTTGTATCTGAAAGCTATAGTATTGTGAAATAAAATAAATGAAGAGAAGAATTACGCTGTATTTTAATATTTCAAATTCCCTTTCTTGATGTTATAAATTCAAATATCAAGACTCAAGAAAAGTTTAAAACAATCAAATGCATCTTAAAATCTTAAATGTCTTTCTAATGTTGTAGTTGCCATTCAGTTAGGCTTTTGCCCACGGTATATCATTTTAAGATACTTAGAAAAATGTCAGTGAAGAAAAACAGAGGCATAAAGAGAAGACAATGTTAGAGAATTTTTTTCACATTTTTACTTTCAAGGCACAACTTTGAATACTTGGAAAATGGTGGCAATTAAGAAACATCAAAATATTATTTATCTCAATCAAATTCCCAAATCCCAGCTGAAAAATTGTTCTTCCAGAAAGAACCTGTCAAATACGCTAAGTATAAAATTGTCACAATTTATAAACTATCCCAGACTCAACTTTTAATTTAAGGTATTGCCTAGAGAATTTTTTTTAATTTTAAAATATTGATGGTGTGATAATGGATGTTTCTTAAGTCCTCCTCCACTCCTGCTCATCCTCCTCTTCCTTCTCCCCGTCGTCCTCCTCCTCCTCATCCTATGTTCCTCCTTGGCAACTTGGCAACTTCTCTTTCTGGAAAGTCAGAGTGAGAAAATTTCAGTACCCAGGGGCAAGGTTATGTAAATCCTGAGCTTCCTAGCAACCTAACATTCCTGGTAACTCTCCTGCTTATACACCTCTAGTGAGAGGCTGCTAACCTGGGTGTGTTGTTTACACACACCTCTTCTTCACATACAGTCCAGGTAGGTAGTGCATACAGTGATACCACACAGGGTGAAATCCCCAAGAGCTCTGATGAAGAGCAGAAATGAAATGTGATGTTTCATCCCATGCAGGCCAGGTGGTTCTAAGAGAAAGCAGAAGATTTCCACTGTCCTATATAGACAATAGTCTCTATTGTCATACACCACGAAGGAGCAGTGGTTGGCTACCAGTTAATTGGTCTAATTGAGAAACTGCATTATATTCTATAACTTGGTAAAAATGTATTTGAGTTGTCAGATGTCAGTGTTAAATCTGATTACAATAGGTCACAAGATTAAAAATACTAGCTATTTCATTTATGCCAGCGCAAAATAGTTTATTAACTTTCTATTCCATGAGAGCATATATTGTAGAGAAATAAATGTACTTATAGAAAATTGTGTTTGTGTTGTTTTAAACTTATAATCAACAAGATCAGATGGACTCTCAAAACCTAGGAATTCGTTATTTAGTTTAAGCACAAATTCATTCTAGACATCTGTGAACCACAGTAGAGTGCATAGTAACCATGTCATGTGATAAATTGGCTGTTTTCAATATATGTTTAGAAGAACTGCTTTATTCAAATGATCTGATATGCGGTAGTCAATTTCACTCCCATGTCTTTTAAAGGTGGCTTTATGTCATTTTTTTATGCAATACAGTCCTATTATTTTCTATTTCGTGTGCTTATTATGCATTCTGGATGATCTGCTCATGTGTATTAACCGGGCCGTAAGTCTACAGACTCTTTCTAAAGTATCCACGACAGACAAGCATTTCATCACAGATGTCTATTCATGGGTCTGTGAAATGTACATATACTCCTGCCAGCTGCTGGAGGAGGCTTTCTTATACTCATGCCCGCCTGTGGGAATCGTATTTACCTTCCCTCTGACACTAACATGTCTCCGCTTGTGTTTTACAGAAAAAAATACTTAGTGGAAACACAATCGAAGTGGAATCAGAGCCATTGAACCCATCTTCCCCAGCAAGCCCACACTCCCTTACACCTAAACGTCTGCATTCATCCTGGTGGTTTGTAGTGCTACTTTCAGTGATAGAATAGTCACAGTTGATGGTTTGAGTTTTGATTGCTTTAAAGATCCTTCTCTTGCTTTAGTACTCTGTGTTTGGGCAGTACAAATTCAATTTCTTCACTGAAGGAAGGAAAATAAGTGTAAGTCAAGGGTTTTGAGAGAGACCTGGTCGCACTGCTTGCTGCTCTCACTCTGCCGCATCCCTGCATCCTTGCATTCCCAGGTCCCTCGTCCTGGAATGCTGCCTTCACACGGCCTTCAGGAGTGGATAGAGCTTGCCTAAAACATAACATCCTCTGGGCTTCCTTCCACTGTGCCTTTCCAAGATTTCCCTTTTCAAGCTTCCAAGGTTGGTTAGTGCTGCAAAGGCCAAAGAGTTGCTGTCTGTCAAGAGTCTGGGGACACTCACCCCGGCTGCTTTTGCCATTTTGTCTACAGAAAAGGCAACTACTTGACAGGGTAGAAACCCAAGAAGATTTTGGCTTCATCGTGGCTCTTGGGCACGTACCATTTTTCTTGTAGAGATTTGGGTATGGGTTGGAAAGTTCCTCGTAGTTTATATCATAGCTGGCTGATTGTATTACAAAGGAAAGAGAGCAACTGAGTTTGTCCCAGTGTTCATGTATATAGTAGACTGCAAACGTCTTGTTGACCCTTGAGAAACACTACTTTGCATTCCCAAATAACATTCTTTAGACCTTCACCATTTATTCCTAAGTCTGTGAAATTTTATCTGAAATTAAAGGGAAATTTTCCTTCCTGTTTGTCGACCCACAGTATGAAACTGAAAGCTCTAGGGGACAGTATGTGTAGCTACTAGATAATAATAATAATAATAATAATAATAATAATAATAATAATAATAATAATAATAATAATCGTATACTTACAAGTGTTATATGGGGTGTGTCCTGAATAAATTCACAATTCAAAAGGAAACTTTTCAATATGAAAAACATACCATTAAAGGCACACACACGTGAGCAGAATAAATATGAAAAGACCCACCTTCCAGATGCCTGGCATTTCCTTCAGAGGATCCTTTGTGTACTTTGGTTCAGTCTACTCGTAATGGCTCCTTCTCTGGACTACCACAGATGGCTCTCACCACCTTTAGGGTTATTCCTAGGACATATTTCTCCCATTCATGTGTAAGTCTTAAGCCTAGCGATGCATGGGGTCTGCAAAATACTGTTCCTCCTACTCTAAGAATCCTTTGGCTGGCTTTTTCATTCTCTTCTTACAGTTCTCTAATTGGTTTTTCTGAAACAGAGATTCTTTTGGGTAGCCCTGGCTATCCTAGAGTGCTCAGGTGTACAACTCTCATATCCACCTGCCTCTGCATCCCCACAACTGAGATTAAAGTTGTGGGCTACCGTGACTGACATCTGATTTAAAATATTAAAACGTAAGATACTTTCATAGAAAAAAATTAGTGATACTACTACGAAGAATGGCAGCTTTCAACTATTAAGATACTGAAGTTTTAGACCAACGATCATTTCTAAACAGTGAATTTCAACTCTAAATACCAGGATTGCTATTGTGATTTTTATAAGTGGTCTCTAAATCAAGGTAAGCTAGGTGTGTATACTCATACATACGTACAGTGTGTAAATATTCCACAGATTCATTTTGATACACTTTAATGCTTCAGAAAGTCCTCAGACTGTCAGCTCAGGATAGGAAATAAAAACCACACAAAACCACCTCAAAACCTCAAAATGGTTCAGGTATCCCTTTAAAAAGAAAATTCAGGCAAAACCCATTGGCAACCCCGGCTTTAGTATGACCAGCTGTTTGCACTTGCTGGCTCTGTGTGTGTGTGTGTGTGTGTGTGTGTGTGTGTGTGTGTGACAGTTAGTGACTTTGAGACTTTTTGTTTTGTTTCTGCTGAGTCACTAATTTTGCATCTCTGTCCCCAAGTGCCACTCAGCATAAAAGTTAGTAGTGCAGTTAGGAAAGCTCTGTGAGCTGTCAAGTGGAGGAAACCATTTCCTTAAGAGAAACAATGTCCTGGCTTGCCTTGGCTTCCCGGAAAGTAAGCTTTCTTACAGCCAAGGCATCAGATCCGCTTTGCTTGAGAAGCCCTTTGCTCCTCTCAAGAGTGGGGACTTCTCAGCTGGCTGTGGATGCTTTCTGGCACCTTGCTGGATTGGCCCACTGCAGTCCCCCCTTCTCTAAGGACCCAGATCCCTACAGAACCAACGCGGAGTTACTTTCTTTCCCTTCAAGGAGGCAGAAAGAGCGGTGATTTGTGGCGATCGCATTTGCAGCTGTTTCCCTATCGTGTTAGCCGCCTCTTAGTACTAATAGATGTGATTTCTGTGGGCAACGGAGGGGAGTGCGGAGGACTCAGTGATTAATAGTGAATTCCCATCGGCGGGCATCTTTCTGCCCCTCTTGCGTGATGTAAGATCAGACGTACCCTGCATCGAAAAGTCCAGACACACAGCGCCTGGCTGGCGCTCGCACGCTCTCCGCAGGCGCGCTTTCGCTCACCTTCCACATCCTGCTCCTGGCAGAGCAAGGCGGACTGGCTGGACCCACCGACCAGGGATTTCCAGTGACATTTGTAAATGACGCGGCTCCGCTCCAGGCTGCCAGCCGCCGCGGCCCGGCCAAGGGTGCCGCCGACCAGTCTGCAGCACAGGCTCACCGGGAAGATCATCATGTCCCAGTTGCTCCTTGCCATCCTTACTCTCTCGGGATTATTGCCTAACGCCGAGGTGCTGACTGTGGGAGCCGACCAAGGTAAGGGCCACGATCCCTCACTACCTGCCGTTTCCTCCTTCGGCTTTCTTGCGGGGTGTCCCTGGCAGACAACTGAGTGTGAAACTTAAGTCCTTGGCAGCCCCGCTCCCGGGACCCGCTGGCCAAAGTGCGCTAGCCTCCTGGGGGAGAGGGATTATAGGAGGGTTTCTGAACTAGATGCCAGAGTGTTCTTCACCCCCTCATTTTACCGTTGGTCATTTTAAGGTCCTGATTCGGTTTGTCCCCTTTCCCCCGGGAACATTTGGACTTGGCTGTGGCTTCTGCCCGGGCATCCCAAGCGCTGCAGATGTTGGAGCAGAATTCGCATTTCTTTGAGACTCCCTTTGGAGCTGACTCCCAGCTGAGAGCTTCAGCCTCGAGATTCCCAGCCCTAGACAATTACTCTCCCAACTTAGCTCCTGGTTAACTTCCTCAGCTGTGCATCTGTGAAGAGGTGTCGGAGCCCTCTCCCTCCTGGAGTGGGTCTCTGTCATCTTTTCTGGGGCTGACATGGGTTGAGTAGCCAGCCAGCAGAGAAGCACTGATTGATTTACTGACAGGGAAGGTCTTAGACCCAGCATCGGAGTGCCTTACCAACTAGAAAGCCTGGCTCTATCTAGACTGGCACCTTGCGTTTGGTTTTCCCCAAGCAACTGGGAAGGGTTGAAGTTCAGAAGGGAAAGGTTATGGTGAACCCAGAGAGAAGGTAGGGCTTATCAGCCTAGGTTCTGAAACTTTTGACCTGGAAACCCACAATTCCTCCTACCCTCAGTTTATGATCATTGAGGAGGCTATGCGTGTTAAAAGGGAAAAGGAATCACACTGCTGCCAGACTTGGAAGGGTTAACTACTTAAAGGAAGATTAGAAGTATCATAAATCCTGAACTGAGTTCACAGGGACCGTACAATTCAGCCTTTAAACTTAGTTACAAGAGAGAAAATAAACAAACAAAAATTTAAAACCTCAAATACGTAGATGCCAACACCAATCAAATAGCCAAGGTCTTGCACTGTGAGATTCAGTCAGCTCGGGGCATAAGAATTATGAATTAACTATAAACCAGTCCCATTCCAGGACAGCAGAGCCCGTGTGGTAATGGTCCTATTTAATCTACTCTTGGCAACCAGTCCCCAGTCCCATAGCCGGCTCCCAGACATCATCTCTAGGAGGGGCACTGATAATCTCCCAGGCGCGCCACCGCTGGATCATACAGTTTTCTGTACTTGCTTAAGTTGCCTTGAAGTTGGTGCGGAAGAGTTGAAAATGGTGCAGATAAAATGGAAGCATATAGCTTTTACTTGAAATGATGGTGGCTTTGATGTGGTACAGTCACTCCTCAACCTGCCTTAGCAAGAACCTTTGAAGTTGGGCTGGAGGAGATGAGCAGCTGAAGCTTTTCTGCCCAGGATGCTGGGAAAGCAAGCTGCAGGCAGACTGTTGGTACTTGTGTTTCTTCTCACTGCGTGTACACGGGTCCCGAGTCTGACTTCACCCCTAGACCAGTGCTTCATTTATTTCTAGAGCATACCGTTGCTACCTGAGAGGAACGATTGAACATCCAGACAGAATTTTGCACACAATAAAAAAACATTCAATATAAATCAGCTTTCTCCAGAGAACTTAAGATACGTAAAGGATGGTGTTTGGTCTCCGTTTAGCTTCTCACAAGGAGAGAGACATCTCAGGCATCTAATATCACATGGAAAATAACTGTTAGTTCTCGTGATTTAACTGAATGTTAATTATGTCCTGAAAAAATTATCAGAAGTACTTTGTCATAGAGTACAAGCATATATAGTTGAATATCAACACTTAACTGACTTACACTGCATCTAATGCAACTCTCAAAACTTAGAAAACAGTTAAAACTGCGACAGCTATCAAAATTGAAAGAATTTCATATATATATGTATATATACATATATATATATATATATATATATTGCAGGGGGGACGAGGAAGGAAGGAAGCAAGAGAATCTTGTTAAAAGTTTAAAATGAAAATGTAGCTGCATTATTGCAGATGTCCCCCACTGAGATGCTGAAAGTGAGAGGTGACATGTAACCCAACACGAGGTTAATGAGAAGTAGCTGCTTTCAAGCTTGTGAGAATGGCAATGGCTGGCCGTTGAAGAAGAGAATATCTGTGTGGAAATGCTGGAGAACTTAGTAGTTGAGAGTGACTGACTCTAAGTGTGGAAACATGTCTGGGTCCTCCAGACATTTAGGAGTAAATGTGGTTCATCATTGTCCTGAGAGGTGCTTGTACTCGTCTCCCCTGTGGAGTCTGTGAAGTTTGTAAGCGAAAGCTAAACACTTTTACTAGCTGAAAAAAGAGGTAAAAATCAGAAGAAAAACAAAAATAAAAAAGACAAAAAATACTTGAAACGCATTTGTGTATTTAATGTCCCCACTCATGTGCATCTATTTGCAGTTTAATTACATGTTGTTTGCCTAGTTTATGATAGTCTATCTACTATCAAAATAATGTATGTGCCAATTCTTATTGGACTCCAATATATCTGGAAAAGGAAATGTCTTTATAACATTTAACAGCTAAAAGAAGAGTGTATCAGATTCACTGAGAATCAAGTAATTTGCCATTTGATGATATCATGTCATATCAAAGCATTGCCTGATAACTTAAAAGGAAGTATGTCTGTCTAATAAGATCTGAAGACACATTTCCAAACAATTAATCTTCATGCTGTCTTTGTCTTTTATTGCATCTGTTTAAAACTATTGGAAAATGATGATTGTGTATATGCTATATTTTAATTGTCCTTCTCTTTAACTAAAATATATATTTCTGTGCAATTCATTTCTCAATTGATGAAATGTGCAAGTTTTGAAGAAGTCTCTAAACTTCGACTCTGTTTCCTCCCACCTTCTAAGCTTGAATATAAATAGGAAAACTAAGGAAAATCTAAATGTTTTAGAAAAAAATAATTATTACACAAAAACAGCAAAAAGGGGGAGGAAATGTGCTGATTGTGGGAGACATTGAACTATTTTTTCGTTAAAAGAGCAGTTTCTAGCACATTTTGTCTTTTATTTTCATAATGAATAGTCTATGACAATACTTGTAACATAAAGATAGTTTAAAGCAACTTACATCAATATTACTGTTTACATAATTATACCTGTAAGAATGGAGAATGGGTGTGACTGTCACTGAAAACTTAAGTGCTACCTACTCTGGAGTTACTAAGAAGAGAGATGTTTTTCAGTAAATGTGAAGGAAATCTTATAGTTGCCCCTGGGTGATATCATTAGTGGATTCTTACAAATGACCTTTTATTAATGCTGCTTGTCAGTAAAGGTAGAAGTACATAGAGGTTTCCTCTGTACCTACATTGGATCCATGGTATTTATTACTTGTTAGTTACTTTGTCAATCTCTTGTTAGAGCCTATTTCATACCTTAACGATAAGATCCATTTAAAACTATCGGGTGTGAAAATGTATTTTTTTTAAAAGGAAATGCAGTGCTTCAGGACTCTTGTGTTTTCTCTCTACTCCTTGCTATATAATATGACCTTTATCCTAATAATGTCATTGGGTTTGTTTCTACAGCTATTTTTTTTTTATATCTTACATAAAATTCACCCCCATCTTCAACTCTTTTCTGCTTATAAGGAGTCCTTGTGGGAAAAAAGTACCAGTCAGTTACACGGAGAAATCTCTCTATCTTCTGTGCCTGTCTGTGAACAGTTCTTAGACAGAGGAAACACTTGTCTTCAATCCAGGTAGATACATTTAAAGAGAGTAGAGATAAAACTAGACATTGTACATGCTTATCCCAACATGATTGTCACTAGTCGCACCAACGCAGTAGCAAGTAGATCCTAGGCACATGTCAAATATGTGTTTATATAACTTTGTTAAATGGACAACTTCAGAACAAACCCATAAAGTGCCACCGTGGCCTCAATATTGGAGACACTGTTTATTAAATCAAGGTTTTCTGTTTTTCATAACTGCAGATAAAATGTCTGTTCTCGTGACCGGTGCCTTCTGAGGAAACCAAACAAAAATGTGAATTTAAAACCTTGAAATACTTCTTGACCTGTAGTGAGCAGTGCTTTAATGAGTGTCCATATGGCTAATGCTTTGTTTTCACACTATGCGTAAGTAGAAGACACAAAGGTCAAAGTGCTTTGGCCCCCTTTCTGGTTTTGAGGCAGGGACTGCTGCTAGAGGCTCTCTCATGGTGAGTCTGTGCTTCCACCGAGCCCCACCCAGCCCTGAGCAGTCACCTGTGAAATGTCTGGAGTAGAAATGGCTTAGAGGCTTGCCATTCAAGTGGACTTCAGTGGCTTGACTGTAGACAGTGAAAGCACAATGAAGATCTCAGAATGATTGAGCCAGACTGTTCCATCAGGCGATGTTTGTGTCAGAAAATAATCAGATTTCACATGGAAGCTTTTTTTCTGTTTTTGTTTTTGTTTTGTTTTAATTGGATATTTTATTTATTTACATTTTAAATGCAATCCCTTTTCTTGGGTTCTCCCCTCTCCCGTGCCCCCTCCCCTTCTTCTATGAGGATGTTTCCCCTCCCACCTCACCACCCTGGCATTCCCCTACCCTGGGAAAATGAACCTTCACAGGACCAAGGGCTTTCTTAGGTCTTCTGTAGTCATTTAGGTTACCCAATTTAATCCTCAAATAATGACAAATGTAATGTATGCACCTTAATACACCCAGAAGGAACATACAAAGTATATATATATATTTTTAGAAGAGAGACAGAATTTGTCTAACCAGCCAATCAAGAAACTGAAGCAACACCTTTCCTTGCTTCTTCTTTCCTGTGAAGTTATAAACCCACATTTAACTCAGAGTTCTGGAGATCGACTCCAGCCTACCAGATCAAGAAATTTATCCTAATAGTTAAATATTAAAAAAAAAAACACCAAAATACGGAAGTGTCTATAGAGTTTATTTATTAAAAAATAGGATTGGCCTAATTCTTATGTGTGTCAATTTATATTTACCAAAAAGAATTTTAAGATCTATCATACTCACAATATCAATCTTGGTTCTCAGTAGTATATACTCTCCAATTTAAGTAACACTGATATCAACAGCTGAGCTCTCCATCCTAGAGGAAGAGTTTTGAACCCTACAGAAGACTCTCTCACACACCAGAAGAAAGAATCTTCTAGATGTGCACACTATCTTCTAATGGGGTGTTTTCTTCCATGAACTGTCTGCATAATCTTAGAGCTATATTTTCTTCTAATACATGATTTGGTAGCCTCCCCTGTCTCTTCTGGTCAAAACAACAACAGCAGCAACAGCAGCAGCAGCAGCAACAGCAGCAGCAGCAGCAGCAGCAGCAGCAGCAACAACAACAAACTAATGTGGTTGAGTTAGAAAATGTATTATTTATTGCATTGCTCTAAATTCAGTAATATCATAAAGTACAACTCTCTATCGCTCATCTCCTTCCTCCTCCTCTTTCTCCTACTATTCCTCTGTTTTCATCCCTCCTTCCTTCCCTTTCTTACTTTGTACTCTATTGGTTTAGACTTGTGCCACATAAGCACAATTAATTTGATTGCGTTTTTTGAGTAAACTAGTTGATGGTATTTACTCATTCCTAAATTAAAATTGAAACTGTTAGATAAGACTCATAAGGTACAGTTATCAGAACGATACTTTGTCAGTATCTTGGATATCTTTTCAACCTTTGCAAAAATACACTCATTTATATAACATTTTCAGAGATATCCCTCCTGTAGAACCAGTCATTGCAATTAATGAATTCTTATTATTGCCTCATTTGTCTAACCTTATTATTCTTGGATTAGGTTAAATATACTCATGAATTTTTTAATTAATTTATGGATGTTATATTGACAGTTTTTTTAGAGGAGATGAAAGCCTTTATGTTGAGGGTTTGAGAAAGGAGAGTTTCATATGAAGTTTCTTTCTTCTAACTTTAAGGAAAAGAAATAAAAACTTGTAGGAGAAGATAGAGCATGTTACCTTACTAAGACACCAGTGCTACATTTTATCTCAAAGTGTATTCTTATTAACAGCCAGACATCTATTTCCTGAGTTGCATGTACCTCATTGTCCTGGCTGGCTTAGCCTTCAGACCAAAGACAGGTATTGTTGAAGTCTGACCTCATTTTAGTGGAAATAATACATCTCTTCTTTAGGTAAGATCAAGGTTCCATGGTTCGTCTCTTGTTTTGTTCTTACCATCAATAGGAACGTCCTTCCTAACGTTCCATGTAGCATAGCCATCCCTCAAGGCTTTAAGACAGCTTAACTTTAGAAATATGAATGCATAATTCCTTAAGAATTTTTCTACTGCTGAGTTTTTCTTTAATGACAATTTGTCATCTGATCCCTTTCTTCTTAATGTGAGAAAAGAGAACAGAGAATGAGAGTAGCAGACAGAGAAGAAGAGAAATGAGTCTTAGTTGCAGGTGCTTTGACAGTTCCTAGGATAGTTTAAGGTATTTGTAAAAAAGAAAAACCACAGGTATAATGCTGAAAACATAACTGTATTTAGAGTGTTCTGTTTTCTTTAGGAATTATGATGTATAAGGCTAAGAGAGACCAAGATTCTGAGAGAGAACTTTGCCACTGAAAGTTTTCGTTATACCAACATAGATCTAATATCTGGGGCAGTTAGTATTCTCAAACTTTTGTTGAAACACTAATTATAAATTTAGAAGTTTGAATCTGGAGTTTCAGGATATCTAAAATATCCTATGCATTTCCAGAATGCAGTGCATTATGCTCCAGCTCAGCTGGCTTTACTTCATCAGGTGAAGACATCGTGGATCCAGAAAGTGTGATCATCGGTCATCCACCTTCTGGAGATTTGTGCATGACATTACAGACTCCGATAAAACAATATTTTAGCCACTTTACTATTATATTATCAAAATGGATACCAGATCATCTGTTTAATACTCATGGAAGAAATTTGAATGGTGAAATTTCACTTGTAGAAACAAAGTAACTTTCTTAAATATTTAAACGGAAAAACAAATATCCGGGTATACTTTAGAACTTAAGCGTCATTCTTTGATATATCCTTTTTATATTAGCTAAGTAGTTCTTTCAGATATTTTGAGATGTACCACGAGAACAACTTATGATAGCTTTCTTTCAGCTCATTTCCCTACCATTACTGTGAAGGTACAAGGTAAAAAAAAAGGCAAAGAGTTTTTATTTTACCTGTGTTTTAACCAGAGTGCCTATGTTAAATTAAACTCTCCAAAGATTACAGAAGTCTGCTCCGATTCTCTACACAAAAAGAAACATTGCCAAGCCCTAGGCCCCTCCACAGTAGTACAGAAAATATTTGTAGAAAACATAATGGATTCTGTATAGAATAACATAAATTCAGATTCTCATTAACTACAGCCTTAGCACCATGTAAATGGCTGGGAGCAAGCAAACTATAGCACAGTATTTACTGATTTTTTTTTCCCCTTTGAAAACATGTTGACTCCGAAGTCCATAGGATTTGAGGTCATTCGTTTACTTACTGAATCATTCCACAAAATGCATCAAAATGATGATGAAGACTGTTTAGATGTTGAGAATGAAGCAAGTGGTTCATTAGACAATGCAGCTGAGCCATGGGATTTCAAACAAGAAGAGGAGAGACCAAAAGAAGAAGAGACAGCCAAGAACCACCCAACATAGGAAATAAATAACGATTATGATATAGTGGCAGAAAAATAATGTGAACTGATTAACAGAATCACTCTGGAAGTCTTTGTCAGAGAAATTCTTTGAGACAGTTGACCTATCTCACACAAACAGGTGATGAGGGGTACCATCTATATAGAGGGGAAAGAAACGTTTCATGGAAACTCTAAAAATGGATGTTTAGCTTATCCTTTTCTTACAGAATGAGAGATGGCATGCATGTTTGGCCTTATGTGTTTGGTAGAATAAAGGAATCAGATTAGGTCAGCTAGTTCAATGCCATTAGCGAGGATGGGCATGGGTTTAGTCTTGATTATGATAAGTAGCAATTAGAGCTTTATTCAGAGATGACAGGTAGAACTTTTGTGAGATGATCCATTCTGCTACACAAAAGTGAGAAGGAAAAAGAGGTAAACAGTCATTGAATTTGCCCTGGGTAAGGGGGTGTTACTGTGAAAGGAAATGGTAGCAGTAAGGTAAGATAAACATGGAACACACTTTTAGATTTATTTTTTACTTAGATGCCACTTTTTAAAATAATACATGTGGTGCCACTCCATACATAGGAGGATGAAACATGAGGTCAAGTGTCCATTCATAGTTTTTAGAGGTACAGTCGACATGCTAAATAACAGGATGACTAGTTTCTGTTGTTTATGCATGGGTGCGTTCCACTTTACAGTGCCTCTCATTGACTTGCACAACTTCTGATTCACCACAGTACATGGCACCAAACGATTGTGTTTGGTCCCGAAGCAAGCCTTATCTAAACGATATCTTTGTACTTATACTTCAGAACTAGCAATATCAATGTCTGTCTTACTCCTCGTTTATGTCTACTGTATCTGGAGTTCATAGAGGACAATGCTGCATTTTTGGGTGTTATTTGGAACAGAATATGTAAGGACACTGAGAAAATTTTAACTATTGGTAAATAGGCAATACCCTATACAAAAAACATTAATTAATTAACTAATTAATTAATTATTTTTGCTATTTTTACCAATGTAAACCACTGAAAAAGCCAAAGGAGACTGATTTGGTTCATACAGTCTCATTTGTGTTTTATTCTTGAAATCTTAAATTTGTTTTAGCAGAAGACTCCCATTCAGTTGTCCCTTTACATGATTGAGAAGAATTTCAACTGACAATCCTGTTCATGTTCGTGGTTATGAACATTCTATTAGGTTAGTAAAAGGGAGAAATCAAAATGCAGTTTCTACTCACTGCATTCATCTCACTCTGAATATTTCTTGTTATGCTCAAGTTTTTTATAAAGAAAGGGGTGCTGATAACAAGTGGGAAGCAATCTTCCAGAGGAGAAATATGGCACCAATTTGATATTTGAGTCATCAGTGCTCTTGGGTTTTCCTTCTAAGTTTAACCTTAAGTGGCGCCAGCCTTGTTGTGATTTGCACAAGAAATAACATACACTAACTAGGCAACTGTACAACTCTGAATTTTCACAGAAAACTTGGTCTGTCACCAGTTCACATGCTTCAGGCTTCCATTATGGATGCTTTCAGAATACTTCACACCATGAGGGTCTGCAGAAAACCTAAATTTAGTTCATTCATTCAAAATGTTTCTGGTCCTGTTGACTTATACCAGGTCCTAATGTTTGAAGATTGTTTGGGGGTTTGAGGAGTAAGCTACTGCAAGTTTGTTATTGTTTCTTTGTATTCCTGTTCCTATTCTCTCCCTCTTCCTCTCCTCTTTCTCTTCTCTATATCTCCTATTTTCTACCTTGAGCTAAAGCTGAGGTTATTTCTAAAACATTAAGCGAAAATGTGCAATCCAGAATATGACCATTGCAGCAGCTTACTACCCAAAATATTTCTTGTTTAGAATTTAGAGATCTCCTCAATAGAAAGCAAGAGTAGGAGCTCACCTCTTTTAAGCTTTTTACAATATATGGAGGAACAAGAATGTGAAAACACCATCCTGAACATACTTCCAGACTGTGAATGGTGATGTATAAATACACACATGTATAGTTTTCAGCTGTGGTGTGTCTGGACTTGGGGGAAATATCTACTAAGCAGATTGTACGTTGAGATGAAGTGATGCAAACTTGAGATTATAAAGTTTTAGGAATGCCTACATAAAATATTGAAGCAAAATATCTCAACCAATTTCCTTGCTGCGTAAAGTATGTACCTGTGAGTTTAGTAGACATTTTAAGTTCTGTTCATTTTTCATTCATGTTGTCAAAAATCTCTTTTATAACTTGGATCTCAAAGTTCAGTGCTAAAATCAACACTGTGCCTTAAAATAAGTTAAATATGATGCATATACCAAAATTTTATTAAGTTTTAGTGTGACTGAACTAAATGAAATTTGAGGCTAGGAGATTTTGCATTAATATTTCATTTGGGGCTCACTGTAAATCTGTTTGCTGTGTACTTCAGCAGAGGGGAGCCAATTTTTTTTTTGGAAATAATCTGAGTAACTAAAAACAGAAAAAAGAAGGGTCTCTTGTATATTTGTGAGTATGAGGTACAGTTTATGTTACCGGAGTAGAACTTTGTTCACATCATATGAAGGTTTGCTGAAGACTTTATTTCTTTTGTAACAGAAGCATTATAGAAAAAGATTCAAAATGAGGAGAAAAGGCTTTGATTACAGTTTAGGTAAAGCAAAAATAATTAATGACTGCATGCTCAGAAAAAAAAGCATATAGTCATATTGTGACTTTTTTGAACAAGGGCTTAAACTTGTTACCTGGAGCCAAGGAGAATGAAAAGCTCCTCCAGATAACAGTTCAGTTGGCAAAACACCCAATAAATTCAGGAGTGGCAAAGAAGTTACTTAAGTCAAAAATAAGACTTCAGAGAAGGAATCTACTCAAATCCAGCAATATTTCGAGGTGTATGCCAAAGAGGATTAGGAAAGCCTAGCAGTGGCTCTACGGTGATGTCACTGGAATTAAGAACCGATGCGCATGAGCATGGAGTCTCATCAATAATAAAGAAGAGTAAGATCTCCTATGAACCCCAAGTAGTTATCCTGCTGGTCCCATCTTTCTACAGGCATCAGAAAGCGAGTGGCAAATTTCCTTTAATATTTAAAGGGAAGGAAATTATTTTGTGGCTAAAGAGAACTCTAGAGTGAGAGGTAAAGGGTGCTGAAATCCTTCTGCTCTTAAGTTAACTGTGCGTGACCTATTTAATGATCTTTGCACAATAAAGGGCATATTGGGGATTCTTCGCAAACACAGGGTATTTCTGGTCAGATGGTAGATAGCAAGACTAGAATAACCAGAGGAACTGGACCTTTGGATGGTTAAAAGTAGCCTGGAATTTTAGATATTTATGGATAGATATGTCCTATGTTTGCTCATGAAGACATAATTCAGCACACACATAGACAAACTCTCTCTCTCTCTCTCTCTCTCTCTCTCTCTCTCTCTCTCTCACACACACACTCTCTCACACTCTCTCACACACACACACACACACACACACACACGCACGCACGCACAAATAACATTGTTGGTGGCAAAATGAAACCCCGGGGGAGTCAATGCTGAGACAGACAGGTTGTGACTCTCTAGATGTTCTTAACATTAGAGACCATAATGTTGGACTGAGACAGTTGGATCTCAGGAGCTCACTGACCACCCACTCTAGACGAATCAGTAAACACAAGTTCAGAAACTGTACCTCAAAAACTAAGATCAAGAGTTACCAAAGAAGACAATGGTATTGACCACTTGCTGTACACTAGAACACAAACATGGTTACCAGCATACATGTGAACATATACAAGAACATTTTAAAATATACAGAAAGAGAGAGGGAGGGGAGAGAGGGAGGAAGAGAGAGAGACAGAGAGAGAGAGACAGAGAGAGAGAGAGACAGAGAGAGAGAGACAGAGAGAGAGAGAGAGATATCTTCAGTGGTATACCATGTTCTTCACTATCAGCTTTTCCATTGTTGGACATAAAGCAGTAAAATGGGAGAGAAACTGGGAAAATTGTTCTGAGTGATCAAGAGAGGATTTATATTACACCCAATTATGACTTAGAATAAAGCAATCAGAGTTATCCGAGAAGCAGATATATTACCTGTGATGAGAACTGTGTGTGGGGTAGGAATTGCAGTTAGCTTCTGCACTCCACAATCCACATGGCTGAACATAATGGTGCTTGATCGCATGTAGATAATTATGGAAAATCGGAAAAGAAAAAAGAAAGGGGCAGAAGAAAAGACTGTTCTGCAAAATACAGATTTTGAGAGGAGATACTTGCGTTGCGGGAGAATTGGATTGCATGGATAACTATGTCATCTTTCCTATCCTTGGAAAAGATGGGATTTCATACACACACACACACACATACAAACACACACAAAATGATGTGCATCATAAAATGTCTTCAATTATATGCTTGTGTGTCATATTGGAATGACCCCAGCCAAAGAGGTAATCTTAAAGAGCACCTTTTCACTTTTGAAATAATTTAGACTTATATAAATTTGCTGTGGGGGTTTTATAAGCTTTTTAAGCCCTATTACCAAAATATTGCATATTGAAATACATTATAAAAGTCAAAACACTTTTGGAATATTTTGCAACAGAAAAGTACAGTTCAGAAGTAAGAGCATGACCATAGGTTACGTGTCACATGCTGGTCAGGTGTACCACATGACTGTTATGTCCGTGCATTTCTCATTCCCTTCCTTGTCTTTCTGTTATGATTTACTTGCCAGTCCTGTGCTCATTTGAGGAGTGCTCATAAAATTGTTGCAGACTGTCCCACGGTTTGGTCCTGCTTGCCCTTTCATATGATGTGAGTATTGTAGGATTCTGACGGAAGCTTCATGGAGCAAGGCCTTTCTCAATTTACTACAAGAGCAGAAGCACATTCTAAGTTCCCTTGTCCACATTAACTGCTCATCATGTGGGTAAGGTGGTATCGTACTCATTCTTTCTACACTTGTTAAAATTATTCCGTCAAGAAGAACTATCTCTCTCTCCTCATTTATTTTAACAAGCATAGATTACCATATTGATTCTTTGTTTCTAATATAAATCATTCATTCCATTACTTATCTTCCTGTTGATATTTTTCCAGCTTTGATGTGGAGAGATTAAGGTTGACCCCTTCATAAGCCTAACATATCACAACTTTTTTATTCATTTTGGGTAGTTGTTTAATTTCAATGCCACCCAAACAAAGCAATGCCATCATGTATTCTCCCTGTCCAACATCAGTAGCCTCTATTTCCCCAGAATTTCAGACCCTGAAAATCACAGAAATGTTTAATTAGTTGCATTCACTTACATGGCAACAAAGGGTTAGCAGCGTTTCTGTGTTGTAAAGTTTGGAATGAAGTTGTTGTTGTTGGGTTTTTTTTTTCCTTAGCACTTCAGTTTCAAAAGTCAATTTATGGTCATCTGCTGACTGAAACTTGGAATTAGTATGATTATAGAATATTCTTTTTAAGAAGTTTAACATTTTCTCTCTATAGAGTTTTTGAGGATGATCACAGGTAAATGTAAAAGGTGATTAGTGTTTATTGATGTTTTCTCAAGAAGCTAAGGATGTTGGATTCAAATAAAGATCTCTGCATGCAAGTTGCTGAGGTCCATAGACAGGAAGCACCACAGCCATGCGATCGGGTTATAGAAAGGATAGGTACAAAGCAGGCGACGATATGAGTGTGTTGTGCTTTTATACCTGTCATACAGATGGGTATGTGCATGCCGAGATAGTACATGCGTTTTATTGTTTAGACTACCATGACCCCATGGCTGTGACTGTGTAGATTGTTGTATAGATTACACAGCAAAGTCTTGTTTCACTTGTTGAGTACACTGTGATCAACTGGGGATATGCCTCAAACTGTATTTTAAAGACTCAAGAGCTTTAACATCTGGCCTACTTGCCATTTAAGGTTTCATTAGCACTGTGTGTCTCCAGTAATTGACGTAAAATGGGAAGACTCGAGTAATTCTCAATAAAGTGAGTACTGGTATCTTTGTTATAGATGGAACCACAGATATATATCTCAACAAATATTTAGAATATTCTTGAAAAGACATTTACCCAATGTATACACACTGAGTTTCTCCTTCTTCGAGTGAACAAAACATTGTTAGGTTTGTAGGTTGGTTGGTTTTGAACTTCCTCATGGTTGATATTTGTCTTATATCTTCATTTCCAGCTTCTCTTCACTTTGATGACATGCTATGGCTTTTACAAAAAAAAAAAAAAAAAAAAGACATGAGATTACTGTTGTGATTACTGTTGTGATCATTGGTCTAGCTCCTGATAACAGGTCCTGTTAAAGCAATGAAAACGAGGGCTGGTTGGAAAGTAATGTAGCACCTTTATTGAATTTTTAACAGCTTAATACATTTTAGGATCGGATCCATCTGAGAGGCATTATGGCTTGCTGAGAAAAGCTGTACACTGAGAACCAGGGAAAGTGGGCTGCATTCCCAGCTCTGCATCTGACTCACTCTTTGTCCTTGGGCAAGTCACTTAGCCTCTCTGCACTACTTCCTGCCTGGTAAAATAAGGAGAATAATGCATAAAGACTCCCACCTCAACAAGATGTGCTGTGGCTGCATTCTGTCTGTAACCACCGAAGCGATCTTTTTCTTCACTGTTGACTCACGACAGACATTTTTAACAGCATCTAGTTGGCATAAAATTTGCAACAAGAATATGAAGTCATACTTAATCTTGGGGACTCGCTTCCTTCTTTAATTTACACTAAATTTCAAGCTAGCTCGCACTGTCTGTCAATGTTCTGGGACGGTTAATCTTCATGAGCTACTTGACTGCACCTGTAATCAGTTCAGACCTGCCTGGGGAGGGTCTGCGAGGGCATTTCCAGAAAGCATTACTGAGGTGAGAAGATCAGCTTCCAGGACTGGCTGTGCTTTCTGGTAAAGAGATAAAGTCTGAGGGAAGAAAAGGCAGTACTGTCTGGTGTCTTGGCTTTTCGCTACTGAGTCTGTCCCTGCAGCTACTGAAGTCATCCGTTCACTGCTAGCATACATCAGCTTCTTCAGGTCAATATAGAATGCAAACCTGAGCGTCTCCAGGAATTTGTCAGGCTTTGACACCATGCATCCCGAACTAAGCCGCTACTGAGTTCTCAGCACTCCCGAGTGTGGAAGGCTCCTCTTGGATATAATCCACTTTATTGCCCCACACCCTTCCCTCCTCCCATCTCTCTCTCTTTCACTTTCTCACTCTTTCACTCTCTTGGTCTCTCCGTCTCTTGCTCTCTGTGTCTAGAGAACCCTGACTAGCGCATATGCTATTAGCTTGGAGGAGAACTTAAGATAGAAGATAGAACTCTTGCCTGAGAACATTTCAATGCCAATTACAGAGCACAGCAGCACTCATTAGAGGAGCAGATGATGGACTCTTGCAACACAGAGGCCACACCTGAGAAAACTAAGACGAAGTTGGTTTGCAGTACTTTTCAGAAAGGTTGCTGTTAAGTTTAGACAAGGGGAAATCAATGTAGGCCAGGAGATCAATGAGGACATGGAGTAGGATATCCTGTTCTACATCATCATCCCAGGTTCTGCTACTCAGAATTCCCATATTTTTTATTTCTCTCTCTCATTTTCCATTTTGTGCCTCACTGTACTTCTGTCCAGTTGTCTCGAAATGTATATTTTACTTTCTTTTCTCAGTGATCTCATCTTTTGAACATATAGCTAGTCACTAATCACAAATTACTTTTGATTGTTACATCTATCAATTTCCCCTTCATACTAAATAGTACTCACTCCATATTTTTCTTGGCTATGCCATTAGAAAATAGTCTGTCACTTTTACAATATTGATATAATTTGTATTACTTCTTTTGAAAGTGTTAAATATATTTTTTAATTAAAATATAATTAAATCTTCCCCCTTTTCTCTTTCTTCCCTCTCACCCTTTCCTTAAACTTTCTTACCCTAAATTTCATGACCTTTTTATCTTTAATTATATATATATATATATATATACACAGACACACACACACACATATATATACATATATATACATATACATATACAATATATTTGCACACACACAGACATTTATTTAACGTTGCTCATATGCATATGATTTCAACACTGACCCTTTGAAATTGTATTACCATCTAGGGAATGGTTCCCTGGGAACAACTAATTCTCCAACTTTCAGTAGTCCTTGATTGTCCATAGTTCTTTATCTTGGGGTAGAATTCCATGAGATTTCCACTTACACAACAGCATGTCTATTGGTGGCAGAGTATCACATAAATAAAACAATGATGAAAGATTTTTGAGGCCCTCTAACACCAAAACTTTATACAGACTGCATATCAGACGTAGAGGATAGATTGGGTTCATATTGAACATTTCTAGAAAGCATATTCCTGGGTGATCACCAGTATTTGTAATCTAATGACTGTGATCTGAGTATCAGCGTATGTAACGTGAGCACTCACCCAGGGGCTAAGAGGTTAGGAAGACACTCCCATGCAATGCTTGGCAGCTCCTGTTTTCCTTCAGTATGCTATGTGAATGAAAAGAGTGCAGTTATTAGCCGTGATGACTTCTAACCAAATTCTGTATTTCTTCAAATATCAATTGTTCATATTGATAAAATGAGGATAAAGAAAAGTTCAGTCTATGATGCCTCTGTGGTCTTAGGAAATACATGTAGGATGATGTCCTGTTCTAGGAGGAACTTAACTAGGGGAAGCATCTTGTTACTCATAGAAACAATGTCTCTTGTAGAAGTCTCATTCTGCTATATAGCTTTGTGTGGAAAAACTAATGAGATTGTCATTCATTCTACATGTGGAGAAACAATGCAATTTAATCAAGGTCATCGTTGTAATGGATGGGTTTCTTTCATGTTTGTTTGTTTGTTTGCTCGGATGGTTGGATATTTAATATGCCTCATTTGATGAAAGTGAAAGGCATTATTAGAGAAACAAGGTGTGCAGAGGCATAGATGGGGATGTGGGGTGACCTGGGAAGAGATGGGGGAGGGGAACCCATGATTAGTCTACCTTGTATGAATTTTCAATAAAAACTAAAGTACCCAAGAAGCGACCTATTTCTTTTTTAGAGTGGATCATCAATCATCCAATAAATAAAGTGAAACCGTTTTTCATGGACAAAAGGTTATTTAATTACTCTCGGGTTTCTTCATCCTAGGATCATTTTTTGTTTTGCTTCTTCGACATAAGGAGAGAAAAGTCCATAGGATTTTGGGAAACTTAAACTTGAGCTGATCCCAAAAACCAGCAAAACATACACTGGGGCTTAGAGTTGAGGTTTTGAAGTCAATTAGTCTGTATTCAAATCCACACTTTATCATTGGCAGCTGCTCAAGACCTACAGAGTCCCGCAGGACCTCTGCGAATGTATGTTTTCTGTTTCTTTTTTCCTGTTGCAGAAAATGCATAAAGGTGCTGGTGAGTATAGGGTAGTGATATGTAACCTCTAATTCAGAACCTTCCTGAATACATGCGTCACATCATATTAATTGTAATGCCATACATATAATTTAGGGTTCTGGTGCCTTAAGGTTGCCTGTACTGGTATTTATTCGTGCTCATAATTGAGTGAAGTTGTAGCAATACAGACCATTCTAAAGTCTATTCAGTGCACCTAAGGTGGGAAAAAGGAGCAGAAGAACTAATATACAGACATTATTCTGGCTATCAACAGTTTTGCCCTAATCTGAGACTGTATTTTTCGACAGGTGACTTTTCTGCATAATGATTTTTTTTAATCCCCTGTAGATAACAGTTTCCCTGGGCAGGAGTCATATCATAAGGAGAGTTTCAGGTGCAGAGAGAGAGTGAAGAACAGAAGAACCAATTTCTAATAAATGGCTCAGTACCTCAGTACATACTACCACCAGGAGAAAATACAGATGTACTGGAGGTGTCCTTACAATCCACTAAATCAATGTTGGCATTTAAAAGTCATTTCAAGAGCCAAGGGCATCTCAGTGGGAGAGCGTGGTCGAACACTTGCCACTCTCCTGAGTGGCAAATAAGTACCAATCTAATAATATCGCTCTAAACTCGCTGGTACTAAAGGATGGGCTTTTAAATTTTTTTTTTACTTGTATATGTAATGATTATGACGATTTTTATATTTGTTTTTACTGATAAAGGGGTTTATATTTTCTTTTTAAATATATAGGTCAGAAAAAGGAGGAGCATGATTTGTAGCTTTGTGATGTACAAATGCTAATGTTCTTCAGAAACACTGCTTTACCAGGAAGTGTGACGAACTGATATAACATCACCTAGATGCTCAGTACTTGTAAATGATAAATTTACATAGGGGATTGTTTGATTTCTCTGTAGAGTATGCATCTAAAAGATTTTCTGTCAGATAATCAGAATGAAGACAACATTCAGAGCTTGGCTTTGTCTTTTGAATCCTGCCCTTGCCCTTTTCCCAGCATTAAGAACAGATGGACCAGGCACTGCACCTGAATGTTGACACTATGCTTTCTGAGGACTGCCATTTTTTTTCTTCAGATGGTTCTGAGAGGAATGCCTGATGTACTTATTGATTTCTCCTTGGGGTGAACAACTCCCCTTTAAATAAACAAACTCAGAATTCAAAAATACTCTTTTTTTCCATATTTTTTTCCGTCTGAAAAGCAAACAATACCCTTTTACTTTCACGCAAAACAATAACAAGTAGTTCAAGGGAAAAATCTGTGTGGCATAAATCCCGCACTTCCCTCTGATGTCTGAGGTGTAACATGAAAAAGGAGCCAACGTTTGAAGATTTTTCATGTGTGGAAGGCAGATATATTTTCTCAAAATGAGTTTGTCAATGATCAGAACGGGGGCTCTTCACCCAGACGCTACTCCTGGCAACAGCAGGGCTGGTAGAAGCTGTGTCCAAGTCATTCTATTTTAATATTGCTCTTCTATTGTCTCAAAGAACGCGAGTCTTGTTTTAATATTGCCCAACTGGAAAGAAGATATTAAAACATTTCTCAGGTGTTAAAGGGAGCCAGCATCCTGACCATGAACTGCCAGTGGGGTTGGGGAGGCAGCAGGGAGCCTTGTTTATCCCTCATAATGGATGTATGGTCACAGATCCCATTAAGCCATAACTGTCTTTGGGAACTAACTCCCTCCCAAGGTCCACACTGCTAAAAGTGCTCCTTCTGGGGACAGAAGCTCATGCTGCCTATTGCTTATTGGCTAGTCAGGTCTCTCTCTCTCTCTCTCTCTCTCTCTCTCTCTCTCTTCCTCTCTCTCCTCTTCCTCCTCTCCTATGATTATCATGCTTTCAAGAAGATTTTCCCAGACAAATTGAAATATTGGACTCTTTAGGCATCAGTAAGTCGGCTTTTGGATTTGGTAAGTTTCCATAAATGATGAAACATGCCCCATAGAAAAGTCCAGTTTTCTTTACCTAAAGTACTTAAGTGAAACACATGACAGAGCCAACTCCATTAAATTTGATGAATTAGTTCCACCAAACAAGTTTTAGCCCAAGTCTAACCACCAAGACACAAAATAACCAGATTCAAATAAATAAAGAAGGGTAGGCATGAGAAAAGTTTTTGTTTTTTCTCTTTTGGAAGAAAAAAATAATTTGGAGCTGAAGAGAGTTCTCAGTGCATGTGAGCATTGGCTGTTGTTACACAGGGCCCAGGTTTTACTCCTAGCATGTAAATGCAGGCTCACGACTTTCTGCAGATCCAGTTCCTGAGAAAACAACACCCTTCTTTGGCTTCATCAGGCAGGAGGCACAAATACGGCACACAGAAATATGTTGGAAAAACATCCATACAGATAAAATAACAGGTAATAGTAATATTAAAAAAAAATTAGCTTGCTCCTGTTGTGTATAGCTGTATAAAAATTTAGAAGATGTAGGAAAACAAATGCAAAGTAGATGAAATTGTTTTGCCTCTAATTGTCTTTGTTTGGTTTTGCCATCTTTAGTCTGTCAGTCCATTCATCTCACAGAGTCTCATATAGCTTCCATTTCAAGTGAAAGGAAGAAGGAAACCGTGAATAATAATTACCAAAAATACAAAGTAGCAAACAATTCTAAAGAGTTAAATTCCCTCTTAATTCATTGATGGATTTATTTTATTATGAGGGACAGTAGTCAGTGGTACCTACAGCATAACATGATGGCTGGCTGCACTGGGATTTTTTTTTTTTTTGGTAATCATTGCTCACTCGAAAGCTCCAATCAATACATTACTTTATCAGCTAAACCAAAAGTTGTCATTGCTCTTTTACCTGAGTTTGAAAATTTGATTTGAAAAATAAAATTCAACATACTTACAGAGACTGTAAAATTAAAGAAAACTTTTATGACAGGGAACATGTGTGCCTTTTGGTTGAGTGAGTATACTTTATAAATTAAATTTTATACTTCTACCATATTATTCTCATATAACTTTAAGAGACTTTATATTTGATTTTCTGAAAAGCATTGTAATAAGAGCCTCCTTGGAGCCAGAAAGACATGTGTAGCTTTGTGTGTTTTTAAAATGTAAGACCTAAGCTCAGAATATCCAAGAAACAACTCACAGACCATATGATGCTCAAGAAGGGAGAACAAAATACTCAGGGGATGAAATACAGGGACAAAATGTGGAGCAGGGACTAAAGAGAAGGGCATCCAGAGACTGCCCCACCTGGGGATCCATCACATATGCAGTCACAAAATCCAGACACTATTGTGGATGCCAAAGTTACATGCTGACAGGAGCCTGATATAACTGTCTCCTGAGAGGCTCTGCCAGAGTCTGATAAATACAGAGACGGATGCTCGCAGCCAAACATTGGACTGAGAATGGGGTCTCCAACGGTGGAGTTAGAGAGATGACTGAGGGAGCTGAGGGGTTTGCAACCCCATAGGAAGAATAACAATATCAACTAAGCAGACCCACAGAGCTTCTGGGGACTAAACCATGAATGTAAGAGTACACATGGAGGGAACCATGGCTCCAGCAGCATATGAAGGAGAGAATGGCATTGTCTGGCATCAATAGGAGGCAAAGCCCTTGGTCCTGTGAAGGCTCGTTTCCCTAGTATAGAGGAATGCCAGAGTGTTGAGGTGGGAATGTAAAAAGTGTAAGACCTACATATAGGAATTTCAATGACAGCATGGTGAATATTATTTAGGAAAATATGAAAGGTAAGCATATATGAAGACCATGACTAAATGAATAATTATAAGTACAGAATCCCAGTAGTTGAAAAATACAAGAAGAAGCACCATTTGTAAATTGAGTTCTAAGACCTGCTGAGCTGCAGGGGACCCTATGTCTCTTACACACACTGGACTTTTGTGCCACAATGTATGGGTTTACTTTTGCTTTGAGATTGCATTTATATGGTCTGTGCTGACCTTGAACATATGACCTTCGTGTATCTGTCCCTCTATTGCATGTGTGTGTGTGGTATGCAGGGTCTGGAGCATGGTTATATTTTAAACAGATAAATAAGTGCAGCCAATGATCTTCTCAAGTTTAATCAAAGAAAGCATAGATTATTCCTTATTACCTTTAAAAAGATCTTTTAGAAGATTAAAAAGTAAAGATTATGAAAATGTGTGGACATTATATCCTGGGATGAGACCCAGGTAGAGTAATCCTTCTAAACAGAGGAGACAGATTTTGAATACACAGAAGCTCACAATAGACTAAATTAAATAACAGTACCAGCTAAATACAGAGTGCCCCAGAATATCTTTAGGACTGCATTGTACCCATTTCATCTCTGCCTGGATACACACCCACATCACTGAACCTAAAATTTTCAAAATGGCCAGCTTTAAATAAACTATTTAGAACACTGGGTTGGCAATAGCCATTGCTAAATCAAAGGGTGCCAGGTTCGTCCATGCCAAACAGAAGAATAAGGCCATCCGACACAAGAAGGAAGACTGCTGAGGAATAACTGGTGAGGCTCTTCGTATCAATCCTTTTCATTTTGTTTGTCAGTTTTGTGAGCATTTACTTCTCACAGTGGAGCAGGCTTTGGTAAACTGTGACGGCTGTGGATTTAGAGCTGGCATTAGAGGACCCTGTAATAAAACAAATTCCACTTTCAGTTCTCCTAGCAATGAAGAATGGTACTTGTATTTTTCGTTGCTAATCTGGGGATTATGGATTTCAAAAGAAAAAAAATGTTGTTTGTCACCTGAATTTCAGCTTTGTAAATATCCTCCTGGGAGAAAGAAAAAGGGAATAAGAATCGAGAAATTACCTTTTGGCTTCATTAGACATGGCCTGATTGAAGATTTGGAAGGTGTTGTGAAAATACATTTAGTCTTCTGACAATCTTGTAAATGAAGCCCAACAGGTATGCATCGGGGTAGTGATCAAACACGAGTGAGGAAGCTTTTATCCAGATGACAGACCCTGCCAATGCAGCCTGAATGGGTACACGTTTTAACTTGGCACGTCCTCATGTTCAGCAGGTAGAAGTCAGCCAATTCCGGGAGTTTAGAGATGCCGATTCTTCAGTATATGGTCTTTATTACACCTTATGATTCAGTCTGGCTTAAAATGCTGTGCTACTCGATGTGCATTTATTTATAGAAGACGTTATCCCATCTCTTACAGGATTAGAATATTAAATGTTTTTATGGAGTGGGGGATGGGAAGGGGGCTTCTGGAGTGGAAACCGGGATAGAGGATAACACTCGAAATGTAAATAAAGAAGATATCCAATAAAAAAAGAGGAAAAGAAAGAAAGAAAAAATGTCCTTGTGTCATTTCATTAAGTGTTTGGCTGAGGCAATCTCCCATTATTATTGAACTATAAATTTGTACACTACCAATTACTCTAGTTAGCCTCCTAGATGACTGCCAAAAGGGAAACATTAAAAACAAAGTGTATCATTTATTTCCTGTATTCAAAAGAAACAAAGGTCAGGTAGAGGCACATTCTTTATTAAGCTAAACAAGATTTAAGAATGGCAGAGGAACCTGGTTTTTAGTGATAGAAAAGACTATTAAGGTAGTTTTAAAGACTGTTTATGGATTTGTGTAGAAATTTTGACATAACGGTTTGGTTTACTATGTCTAGTAAATAAAGCTGATAGTTTAAAAGTAAACATTTTTACAAGTAACTTTAAACTAATTTTAATATTTAAATTAAAATATATGAGTTTTTAAGGCAAGCTAAAATAGAAAAAAGTATGATTTGGACAATTTTTCAGTTCATTCAATTATTAAGAATACAGTTTCAACTACTAAATATGTTAACCCTCTATATTTACAGACCTATAAGTCAGTGAGAAACAACAGATAAATTCTGCTCATCATAATACAACATCTTACATTATTGAGTGGACTTTATATAAAATGACCATAGAAAGTCTCTCTCTGCAATGAGAAAAGAAATAAATATTTTTATGCAACCTTGTATATTTATACAATCCTGTCCGGTAGATTTGAGACCAGAAAAAGGAGAAATTAATAGAGTCAAAGTTAACCACCAACTTATCTTTAGTACTTTAAAACCCACATTATTTATGTTTAAAGGTAATTTTAAAAATAATTTATGGGGTTGGGGATTTAGCTCAGTGGTAGAGCGCTTGCCTAGCAAGCGCAAGGCCCTGAGTTCCGTCCCCAGCTCCGAAAAAAAAAAAAAGAAAAAAAATAATTTATTTACGTTGCATCCCAATCACTGTCCCTGGTTACAGCATTTCAAGATCTTTCCCCATCTCCCTCTCCTTCTCCTTTAAGCAGGTGTGAGCTCCCTTGGGTGTTCCCTCCCCACTCCCAGCCCATCAAGTCTCTGTGGGGCTTAGCACATCCTCTCACACCGAGGTCAAACAAGACAGGCCATCTAGAACAACACATCCCAGAGACTTGCAACAGCTTTGGGATAGCCCCTATCCAGTTGTTCCAGACCCACATGAAGACCAAGCTGCACATCTGCTACATATATGCAGGGAGGCCTAGGTCCAGCCTGTATGCTCTTTGGTTGGTGGTTCAATCTCTGAGAGCCCCAAGAGTTAGTTGACTCTGTTGTCTGTCTAGGGTGGCCTCATGGGAAGACCAGCAGTCTCAACTGACCTGGAGCCCCGAGATCTCTCAGACACTGAGCCACCAATCAGGCAGCATACACGAGCTGACATGAGGCACCCGGCACATATACAGCAGAGGACTGCCTGGTCAGACCTCCGTGAAGAAGATGCACCTAACCCCCAAGAGGCTTAAGGCCTCCAGGGAGTGGGGAGGCCTGGGGTGGGGGTGGAGGGAGGAAGTATGGGATGGGGAGTGGTTAGGGGGCAGACCTGGAGGGGGATGAAGGCTAGACTGTAAAAAAGAATTAAAGAACAAAAATAAATAAATTTAAAAAAAGAAAACATGAACATTTTGTGCTATTAATACAGTTTTTTAAAGTAATTACATGAAATAAATTTAGGAGGGCACTTTTCCATAAAAGTAGAATAACTTTCTCTCTCTCTCTCTCTCTCTCTCTCTCTCTCTCTCTCTCTCTCTCTCCCTCTTTCTCTCTCTCTCTCTCTCTCTCTCTCTCTCTCTCTCTCTCTCTCCCCCCCTCCCTCTCCCTCCCTCTCCCTCTCCCTCTCCCTCTCCTCTCTCTCTCTCTCTCTCTCTCTCTCTCTCTCTCTCTCTCTCATTCTGTCTGTCTTCTTGGTGTTTACAAGACAAGGTTTTCCTGTATAGCCTTGGCTGTCCTGGAACTTGCTTTATAAACCAGGCTGGCCGGGAACTCAGAGATCCATCTCCCTGTCGTCCAAGTACTGGAAGGAAATATACTATGGTCACACAGCTATGTTAGCTTTTCTTATCAGTGACACTGTATGAGCCAGCATTTCTTTAACTATTCATCAGTATTTATTCAGTGATTGGTTCTTTAAGAATATTAGTATTACCAATTTTCACATTCTATATTGATGTTGAGAGAAACTCACACTGGTAGACAGCTTCATAGCAGTCATTACCAGATCTTTCTAGATGAATTTGTCAGCTGCAGATTTGAGCTTTGGACAAACTAAATGTCTAGTAGATGAATCTTCATATTTTCAACTTTCTTCCCCTTTCAGATGTTTAAGGAATCGTGATGTCCATAACAAATACTGCAACCCAGATCTTCTGAGTTCCAATCCTTTTTTGCTTTAGATGTAATTATAATGTGCTCCCCGGAGTAACTGGATTAATTCTTGATGAAATGCAGTTCTATGACTTTGTATCAAGATCAGAGGTTGTCTTGTTGCAACTTGGTTTGCTTTTTTTTTTTTTGTGACTGACATCTCAAGGTTCACCACATTGTTCCTCTTCGCTCCTACAATGACAACACAGAAGGCTAAGTGATGACACTGGCATTCGTTTACATGCTCAGTTAAGTATGAGAAACCATATTGAAGTGACATCAGAGTCTATTGGATATATTCATCCAAATCAATGCTTTCTGGTTTTTGTAAGCTAATTTAAATTTTAATTTAAAGATATTTAGATGTAAAGATAAGATCTGTGGATAGAGTAATTGGTTTTGTTATATTGATTTTTACTTTAAAATTTTGTACCTGACATATACTGTAGATATTTATTTATTTATTAATTATTATTTTACTAGGAGAGGGGTGGTGGATCTCATTTGGTTTCCTTTGCTCAGAAAATAACTACACAGTTTAAGGTAGCCTTGAATTTCTGATCCTCTTGCTTCTACCACTGTGCCCAGTTTTTACCTGAAATTATTTGGTAGATTGTATCTGAAGGTAACTCTGGGAGAAATATTTAAAATAGTACCCTTAATTTCAACAATAAAACATTAAGGTTTCAGTTTGTGTACCTCAAGTAACAACTTCATTTTGATTCTTTAAGGCCTGAAAAATTCATCCAGAATCACATTTTATCAGAATATAGCCATATATCGTGTTTTGTATCTGAATATGGATAACATGTATAGAATATGGACAACATATGTCTTATATCAAAATATGTATGGCATATGCAGAGACAGAGACACAATAACACATCTCGTATTCCATTTTTATGAAGCGTGAGCATGCCCAGAAACTCACACTTCAAATCCAAATTGGGTTCATCTTTTCAACTTTGATAATTTTTGCCAAAGTCGAAGTTGTATCTATAAGAAGTTCGGAGGCAATGTTTGGCCAACTTGTGATACAGACAGCATTCAGCTTTGCTGTAGGCCGGACTGTCAATGCAGTCACGGCTGGGTTAGAGGGAATTGGGTTGTAGTTCATCCTTTGTTCGCATGAGCAGAATATTTCCACCTCCCTTCCCAAGTTCAAAAGCCGTATACACTACTTCCAGGAACTGAGACGAGTTCACGTCAGACTAGAATCAGTTTGAAGTAGGTAGTTGAGTATAATTGGTGTTTATAGCTGTTCCTTGAATGGCTTGAGTCCTCAAACCCTAACCAGAGGGAATGAGGGAACACAGCAAGGACAGACAGACAGACACATTTGCAGAAACGCTGGGATCTAGTGATATGATGGGCTTTGATGGAGAATATTCAATACCCTGAAAGCTCAGACTGCTTATTACACACAGTTGAACAAGGCGCCATGCTTACTGCAGACTAATAAATGAAGACACAGGATGAATAAGAGGCAGCTTTAGCTAATCTCAGTCAGAGCAGTCTCTGTGGAGGACCAGTCTTCTAACAGTTGGGAGGAAGCTGCAGTGGGTATGTAGTGCACATACTATAAACATTTGTATTAAGACCGGAAGAAAGCTTAGCAGTTATTCCTCGAAACAGTCCCTGGGTAAGAATTTATCATTTACATGGATTTGGGACAGTGGGATCCTTGATGTGGCTGTTCCCATGTCAAGAACACACATGCACTCAGGTCTTCATTGGCTTCAGTGAAGAACAAATGGTTTTCTTCTCTCTCTCTCTGTCTCTCTCTCTGTCTCTTTGTCTCTGTCTCTGTCTCTCTCTCTCTCTGTCTCTCTCTCTCTCTGTGCGTGTGTGTGTCTCTCTCTGTCTCTTGCTTGTTTTCTCTTCATTCTTTTCTTGTTCTCTCCCATCTTTTCCCTCTTGAATCCTACCATCTCCAAAATAAAAGGTAGCCAGAAGTGTATTAGAAAAGAGGGTAGAGGGTTATTATTATTATTATTATTATTATTATTATTATTATTATCATTATTATTTAAAAGAAGTTAAATTTAAAATGGCTTGAGAACAAACAGTATGAAATCCTCAACTCAAATTTTTTTAACATCTTCAAGAATTATGAATGGAGCTCAGTTATTATCTTTAAGATTTCCTTATTCTCATTCTTAATTCTTTCTTTTACTTCGATTATTATTGTCATCATTTATTGTGAAATTTAATCCAAACTTCGAAGTGTTTTTTAGCCATTCACTATTTCTGTAAATTACAGATTTTAACACATAAATTAAGAACAAATTATAAATAAGACTTAATTGGATTTGATTGCCAAACGCCCACTTCCTAAAGAAATGAATGGGGCAGATTCACTTTTGCAAATCTGCTTTTAGTGACAGCTGGAGCCTTGAGTTTGGCAGATAGATGTTAACTTTTGAAAGCTGGAATTCACTGCTTAAACGGAATGGAATGCTGGTGTTCCCTTCCTGGAGGAATCAAATGTTGAACCTAGCGGTGTCAATGCTAATGAGTTTTTGACTATATAAACGTGACTTCCTAGATGGTGCTTGTGTTCTATAGGATCATTAGTACATCGACTTGTTCCCCCAAATATCTCATTAAAACAACATTTATCTAAACAGCAAATCTGACATTTCATTCAAGAATGTATGAAATGATGTAGTTTTTAAACAGATAATACAATAGTGAGTATTAGCAAATATAGTCTAAAAATCAGTATACTAAAAACTTTTATAAATGTAGAAAACCATATAGCAACAGCATTGCCCACACTGGCATTCTTTACGAAGTTAAAAACAACTTTTCTTCTATACAGACTGTACATTAATTTTCAGTACATCAGCCTCCATCATAATGAACATCTCTCTAACATTTAAAATCCAGGCTACTGTCCCAGAGTGGCTTGGTAATGAGGTTGTTGTCATGGAAACTTTCCAATCATCGACACACTTTTTTATTATGGAGAACTTAAAGGCTTTGAAGAATGTAGAATTTTAAAATTGTTTTTAAATAGAAAAAAATCTAAATATCACTCTCTTATCTGAAATAAACCACGTAGACATCTAATTATTTTGAAAATTGAAGAAAGTGGCTTATTAGTACTGCGTGAGGTCTATTGCTAGGAGCTGAGGCTTAGACAAGAATTTGGTTTGGCCACAGAAATTTGTTAGTAGAGTTCCAAGTAACAGAAAATTTCAATGCCCATCAGTTAGAACTGCACCTATTAATACAGCACTGTTAAAATGACATGGGTTTGAAAATAGAATCGTATAACTAGAAATCACGAAGAAAGGACTCCAACTCATTAAGTTTACCCCATCACTTTCCGCTTTGAAGTTTTAAGATAAATGAGATCATCCCAGAATATGTGTTAATCGTGTAAAAATACCAGGTGCCTGCCCATGACACCAAACGAAATGAGTCTATAGCTTATCGACCTGCTTCATCAAATGTTCCTCATTTTCAACTACCAACGGCCTTAGAGTAAAGTTAGAGCAGGGACCACCAAAGCTGACTATAACAAATATGTCTATACTTGACTTTTATTTATTCATTACTACTTGATATATCATTTTCTGGCGTTACAGTTGTATGTATAACAGTGCACCTCCTGTAATAAATATCACTCCTCTCTCTTCCTCTTTTTATGGTACATGTGCAGTGCCTATAGTGTACTAAATAACAGTCAAGGAACAAGTTCCTGATAGTTTACTAACCTGTCACCCCCAAACAGAGAGACTTACTACCGCGCATGCAGTGCAGAACAGTCAGTTCCAGAAAAGGGAAGGAAATCAAATGAACGAACGTGGTTTCTAATTTGACTCAGGATCTATTGCAAAGCAAATTCCCTTTCGCACCTTCTGCTGGGTAGGCACTGGTGTGGTACCGTGGGACTCTGGGGGTAAGGATAGCACTGTACTTTTAGTTTCTGTGTTGGGAGAGCCGGTCAGATTTTCTGAAGTTTATCCTTGTTTTCCAAACACATTTGAAAGTAAAAGAAGTTAGATAAGAAGAAAAAAATCAGACTTTTGACATTTTGTTTTCAGAGAAGACTTTTGTAAGAAGAAAAAGTGACACCCTGTGATTTATTCTCATGTCAAGATTGTAAAAGGAACAAGAAGTACAAAACTCAATCTGTTATTTCCTTACTTACATTTACTCATGTCGTCTGCTTTTTCTGAAATCTGTATTTGAGAGATTCAAAATGGGAATACAGAATCATCGTAAAGATTCCCGGACTGAACTTCAAGAAAGTCACTTCTTAATTTAGCGGTAATTATATGTTTTTAAAATGCACTTCCATTTTGAAGTGTCTTTGCTCAATAGATGGTTTTGTGTACGTTGGTATTATATCAACATGCTCTTCATTGTAACGGCTTACATAGGCTTTGATATTGGGGATCTACTTGGCTATCCCTTTAGAGTCTTAAAAATATAAAAGCACTAGATACTACTTTTCGCATCAGTAAGCTAGCTTTACCATTTTTAACTCTTAATTTAAAAACATAAGGAAACATTTAACTGTTTTTATAGATCTAGACCATTGTAAAATTAAAGGCAATCGGTTCTTCACAAACAGAATTAAAGTTAGCGTCAGCACAGTTGCCTTTCACAGGTCCGATGAGTGAAATCACTCGCTGACGTCACTTGAGCCAGCTTCCCTCTAAAGCATCAAAAGAATTGAAAGGGCAAACATGTGTGCGCTGATTATTTTTTTTAATACAAGTCTGAGGCGTTCTTTTGACATGGGTGCAATCTGGTGCTCTGCATGAGGTGTCACCTTGTCCTCTAGAGTACCTCATATCGCAATAGCAAAGGTATTAGTATGAGGAATCTGTGCTGTATACCAGGCAAAAGATTCTTTGCAAGTCAGTTGCCTTACAGTGACAACTATATCACGCTGGACCCATGGACTGGATGCACATATACAGCTGAGTTTATTTACATTAGTGAACTCACAGTTATGCCAATGAATCCATTGTTTAAAAGATTGATTTGTTGTATTAAATGACTTTGGTAGACCTCTCTAGACTAGAAAGCATACTATCTATAAATAAGATTATTTGCATATGGAGCTAGGAAAACAGATTAAGTCTGAAGGATCAGACTACATTGTGTGGTCCCAGACACCGTCCCTAACCGCTCGCTATAAATTCAGTGGCTCACTGACTAGGGCAAATTTATTTCTCATAAAACCAAATGGCTACAAGCATAATGAGGTCACATTGAAATTTGTAGGGAAGTACTGACTATTGGAGGGTCACATGACTAATGTGGACACCTCCTTTGCCGTCTCTTCAGGATTAATGGAGCTATTCTAAAGATTCTCTTCCCAGATTCTAACAGCGTTCCATAGCCATCATCCTCTGTGATACATCATAGTTAAACTCTTGACACAAATTCTTCTTCCCCCTTGTAGTCTCACCAAAGAGGCTGGTTTCTTTGATGTCACCCAGAACTGGTAAATCCTCGTTTAATGTCCTCTTCACAGACTTGACAGTGCGTCTATCCTTTGATGCAGGAACTTGTCACTAGAACTAAATAAAACACTGCTGTACAATTCTGTGAGCCTCTCCAAAGGCCACGTGAGTATAATATGAATGTTATTTCTTAAGGTCAACAAAGTAAGTATGGCAAGGAAAAGACAGTTAAATGGGCCAGTGCCTGGTACCTACCCCTACAGGGGGATTTCACACAATGTCACCTTGGCTTTCAGAGCTGCTGATTTACAGGGATGTTCATCAAGAGCTGAAAGAAGTTGCAAACTGATTTCATATTGGAGCCTGAGTGATCCTGACATAGTAATGTAATTTTTTTTCCTTGTGGTTGGTTTTGGTCCAGAGGTGGTAAACTCAGCAATTTAGCTACAGAGCAACGAGTTTCATGATTTGCTTTTTTAAAATATTAAGTCAACATAGTTGTCAATGTAGTATTATTTTATCAAATATTAAATCTGAATATTAATAAAGTCCCTCTTTAAGTGTAAAAAGTACATATTTAAAAAAGCATATTTGTAATCTAAAAATATGTAACCACTAGAGTACAGTTTAGTAGTTGGAGAGTAATTAACTCTGACCTGTAATACCATAATGATCACTAACAGAATATTTAAGCTGCTGATTACATCTGAATTATTTGTATGGTCACCTTAGTTGGTGCTTTCTTTTTACCTATAATGAAACATTTTTTTAATTAAAAGATGTTTATGGATATACATAAACAGGATGCAACCTAAGGGGCTGTTTGCATAATCTACACTATAGATTTTAGGTACTTAATGAGTATTAAGGCACTATAAACTATGAAGTCTATTGAACTACTTACTCCCTTGAAATCAATTTACTTTACAGTAATGGCACATCACTGTTCCTAATAAGGGATTTTCCAAGACAACAAGGAGCTTAAGTGTATGTGGTAGCATAATATATATTTTGAAACGTATATACTTATGCATAGCTTAAGGTATTGCAAAAAAGTATATACTCTCTCATTGTTGATTCATTCTAAAATACGGAGTTCATTTATTTATTTAATAAAATATTTTTATATGTAGGTATTGTATCTATTTTTCTAATTTATTTCTATATTTGAAAGAAATATTTTCCATTTTCATGAAAATTTTATAATTGGAAATGCATACATTGCTTGCTTAACAATAGTACATAAAGTTTAATTTTGTAAAACATCTAAACACTCCAAATACTAACTATAGATTTTCATAAGCATGCTCAATATAACACAGAAGTAGATCATATCTTATATAATAATTATCCTTTTCAAATGCTTTTGCTTATTTTCAATTAAATATTTGCCTATCAAATTGCCAAAATGTCAGTGTAAGAAAGCCTACTCATTTAAATAGATTACTATTATAAAATGTTCATCGCCAAGTAATTGAATATATTCCATGAAATTTCTAAAGACTTTAAACTCCAAAATGATCAATTATTAAAAATGTAAAGTTCTATCAAAAAAGGAACAGAAACACTTTTTTTATTTTAATACTGTTTTGTTAATTCATTTAAAGAGAATGTGGTTTCCACCATTTTTGAGTCATTAACCTGCTAAATATGACTAGTTTCTGTACCTTCTGGAACAGTTGCTTTTGGAATGTATCCTTCCCAGGTCCTTGTATTTAAGAATCATAATCCTTTGATGCACCTGTTACATACTTTTAATCCTTTATAGCTAAACAATGTCAAGTTACCCATATAACGTTGATCTTTCATAGTCTGGGAACATTTTTAGCTTTCATTTATCTTGGTGGATCCAAGATATAACTGGACTGAACATTGAAGACAACTTCAAACATCATGTCATAATAAAAAAGTTCCCTCCCTGCCTCCAATATCAATAAAAAAGAAATTAATTTCATTACTCACTTGTTATAGCCTGAATATTTATGTGCCCCACCCTCACCTCATACATTGAGACATTGTTACCAATATGTTAGAATGATGAACTTTAACCTTTTAAAGGTCATGAGAGATGATTGTGCTTATAAAAGAGATCCTGTGACCTGGAGTATGACACAGCTCGTAAAGTGCTTGGTTGGCAAACATGAAATCAGATCCTAGACCCAATGTCAATGTCTGCTGTTCACTTCTTTAACTAAAGCACTGAATATAACAAGGAGACAAGTGGTTCTCTGGAGTTCTTCAACCACTGAGGCTATCCCAAAGTGCAGCAATCTTTAAGATCATCGAGAGACTCTGTCTCAAAACAACAACAACAACAACAACAACAAAAATCAACCAAGCAAATAAGAGCAAATGGATGGAAAATGTGATTGAAGAGGAAAGTCCATGTTAGCCTTGTGGTAACATTGTACAAAGTCTAATGTGCATACTCATGCCTATACCACATAACCGACAAACACTAAAGGAGCAAATAAGTCAGTCACCAAGATCCTATGCAGTGAGATGGAACCTAACTTCTCCTAAGTGACAGTTCAGTCAAATGTTTTCTGTTGAAAAGAATTTCACCCTCTCCAGACTTTCAATCTGCCAGGAAGTTGATCTCTGCCTTTTCAAGCTCCCAAAATTTAAGAGATGACTTTCTGCTTGGTAAGTAACAGTATGTATTTGGACGTTTGATTATGTCATTTCTGCTTAAACAAAAATCATACAAACTGAGACACCCAATCATTTGAAATAACTGAGAGGGAAATCTTATTCCAATGTCTTGGAAGCTAATCTAAAAGTCTGCCTGCTTTCTAAGTAGAAATCAACACGTTGCTAAAATCTTTTTTTTTTTTACTCTTTCTTTTTCATTTGCTAAACTCTCCCAATTCTGTTTAGCTTTAAACTGGTTAGAAATTTTTGTTCTTTTTCACACATCCATGCAGTCCAAATCCAGGAGTTCAGCTCCATAACATCTTGGCTGTCAGGTTCAAGAACCTACTCGCCCCTTCTTTATAAACATTCATTATTATGAGATATTCAGGGAATAGTAGGTGATTTTGAAAGCAGTATTTTCTTATGCCTACTGCATTCATTCCTTTTTATCTGTTTCAAGACATCTTTCTGCTCTTAACCTAGCAATGATCTGCATTAACTGTCAATTCCTTATAACAAACTTTATTTGACTGGGATGAAAAATACCACTGTATACATTTTAGAATCAATAGAAGAATCTCTGACATGAGCGAATAAAATAGACAAGATACTGGAGATTGGGATTTTTCACTTGAAACTCAAAAATCAACTAGGTACTATAGTCTGTAACATGCATGACTAGGCATTGCATGAACTTTAACTAGGATTACCTGCTATCGATAAAGAACATATTTTCTGCTGAGTTATTCCTGTAAATGTGAAAGACAGAGGAGTGCAGAGGCATGGGGTAGAGAAAACAGGAGTGGGAGAAAGACTTCAGTCTGTCCTACTCTGCCCTTACACTCTTTGGGAGTTACCGTAGAGAACTGTATATTGCACAAAGCCATCTCTTGCATATGTTTTCAAGTAAATGTAGAAACTATTGCTGGGAAGTGGTGGTGCATGCATTTAAAAACAGCATCGAGGAGGCCAAGACAGAAAGATTTCTAAGTTCTAGGTCAGCCTGATCTACAGAGCAAGTTCCAAGACAGTGAGGGTAGACAGAAAACCCATCTCAAAAAACCAAACCAAACCGAAGCAAAGTATATGAATTATTATTCTTATGTGAGTAGGAAAAGAATTTATATTATACCACAAAAAATTTGTAATATATATTTATTAAGGTTAGAAATTGTTTAGACCTATTTGGAGAAAAGCATATGGTAGCACCTTGTTTAGTATGTGTGATAGCTCCGACAACACAGCACTTGAAAAAATATAAATACCTATTCTAGTGGGAAACTTAATTAGATGTTGGCATCTCATATATACAGAACACTATATTATGAAAATATTGGTTTTACCAAGCTATTCTTTACATTTGTAAACACACATATTATGCAAAATATGTATACACAGTAAAATTTTAAATAACATTTTTATTTATTAAACTGGTAGCACAGTGAATTGAATTCAAATATATGCTAGGCAAGTTATTGATCAGTAAGTTACACAATAGCCCTGCCCCTTTTAATATCAATTTAATTTTTCTTCTTCCCATTTGCCTAAAGGTTATTGGGTTTTGTTTCTCATATTTTCTCAGAACATTGATTAAAAGTATATTTTCATCATTGTTTCTGCTCAAAGTTATCGATTAAAATATGCTGAAATTTTTATAAAAAAGACTTTTGTACCTTTAAACAAACAGCTCTTATTCAAAATTTATATGAAAATATTATACAGTCAAAAATAATCCAATGACAAAGAATGGATAAAACTTCCAATCTTTCAATGCTCTAACCTTAGTTAAGCAAAAAATAAAAAAACTTCTTTTATTAAGAATTATTTTATTTAAAATGTTTATTAGTGTGTGTGTGTGTGTGTGTGTGTGTGTGTATACACATAAGTGTGGCCTGTTCTGTGTGCCGATGTACACGAGTACAGTGGCTTTGGAGGACAAAACAATGTGATTCCCTGTAGCTTGTGTTGCAAGCCTAATTTGGTTACCCGCTTAACATGTGTGCTGGAATTGAACCCCTGTCCTTTGCAAGACCAGTATTCACTGTTAACTAAAGTGTCAACTCGGTGGTGCTCTGTCTGTTTGTTTGTTTAGACAAATAATTATTTAAATAATTTAAGTGACAATTTATTTTACTAACTTTTATCACATGGAGTTAGAATGAGCTAAATGTAACACAATCTTCATTGCCATGATCATAACCATAAATGGAAGTGAAGGCATTCTGTAAATGAAGTATTGATAGGAAATCAGACTAAAACTGGACTGGATCTGTTGTGATCAACAGTTTCTATTCAATTGCTCTATCCTGCTCAAGTATTGGTGTTTGTGCTTTTGTTTCTGCTTTTTCCACTCAGAGGTAGACATGAAGGAAAGGGAATATCAAGCAAACATGCAAAGAATAGACTTATCTTTTATCGTTAACTAAAGGAACCTAGCATTTCTCCAAAAATCATATGCCAACAGTTCATGAAGATTGTACCATATGTTAATACTAGCTGTAGAAGATACTAAAAGAAATTGCAATTAGAGTTAGTCATGAGCTCTTTGAACCAGTTACACCACATCCACTTTGGAATCAAACCTGGGTCATTTGTGAGGCACTTGTTGCCTAAACAGACATACATTCAAGCCAGAAGGAAAGGGGTCTTATTCAGACATTGGTCTTATGTAATAGTGATGAGGACTTGACTAATAAAGAGTGTCTTTCCCCTTGAAATAGAAATCTAACCATCATAGAAATGTGTGTAGATTATTAAGTTAAACATTTAGCATAACAAAAACACTCTCTTCCTATACATACAAAGGCATAATGGAAAGCTCAGCATTTAAAAAAATATAATACGGGCATCAAAAGAATAAGCTATAGTTTTAATGTATATGAGTCTGCTGTCAAATTCTAAAGCAAAACACAAATAAAAGAAAACACATTGTTCATTATGTTAAGTATGAGAGGAGAAAAACTCAGTCTAATTGGATCTCGGACAGCATCTATTGGTGCACAAGTCATAGCTATGTGTTTTCCAATGTTACAGTTCTCATTAAAAACAACAGCACTAACAAGTTAGTAGTTTTGCAAAAGTTTGAAAAATGAGCTTGCCTCAAAAAATAGATGTGTTAGATAAATAAAAGGTGTCATTAGAATTCACTTTAGAAGTGAATATTGTTCAGTCCTTCTCCTGGCTCCTTGGGTCACCAGAATCACTCCAATGGTTGACTGTATCTACATTTGTTTTGGTCAGGTGCTGGTAAAACCTCTCAGGGAGCAGCCATACCAGATTCCTGTCAGCAAGTGCTTCTTGACATAGCGATAGTGTGTGTGTTTGATGTCTGCAGATGTGATGGATCCTAGATGGGCCAGTCTCTAAATGGCCTTTCCTTCAGCCTTTTCCATTTTTTGTCCCTGTATTTCCTTTGGACAGGAATTTTGAGATGCATGCCACATCCCTCAACTAAGGGCCATGCCCATCTACTGGAGGTGTCTCTACACTTTGTATCTCCCCTTTGTCATGTATTTCGGCTAAAGTCATCACCATTGGGTCCTGAGAGCCTTCTGCTCCCCTGAAGTCTGACTTTTCTAGTGACTACCTCCCCATCCCCAACTGCTATATGTTTCTATTCATTTCCTGACCCTCTGTACTTCTCTCCATTCCCTTTCAATACCTGTTCCTGCCTCCCCTTTTCACCGCCCCCTCCTTTCTCCTTCCCAGATTCCTTTCTTTCTCTACTTCCTCTGATTGTTTTGTTCCCTGTTCTATGTAGGATTGAAGCATCTACACTTTGGTCTTCCTTCTTAAGCTCCATATAGTTTGTAGGTTGCATCCTGGGTATTCTGAGCTTTTGAGTTAATATCCATCAGTGGTATATACCATGTGTGTTCTTTTCTGTCTAGATTACCTCAGGATGATATTTTCTGGTTCAATCCATTTGCCTTCGAATTTTATGAAGTTGTTGCTTTTAATAGCTGAGTAGTACTCCATGTATAAATCTACCACAATTTTCTGTATCCATTCTTCTGTTCAGAGACATCTGGGTTGTTCCTAGCTTCTGGCTATAAACACAGTGGAGCATGTATCCTTGATATATATATATATATCTCCAGTAGTGGCATAGCTGGACCTTCAGGTAGAACTATTTCCAATTTTCTGAGAAACTACCAGATTGATTTCTGAAGTGCTTTACCAGCTTGTAGTCCCACATGCAATGGAGGAGTGTTCCTCCTCCTCCACATGCTTGCCAGCATCTGCTGTCAACTGAGTTTTTGATCTTAGTTTTTCTGGTATGAAGTAGAATCTCAAGGTCATTTTGATTTGCAGTTCTATGATGACTAAAGATGTTGACCATGTCTTTAAGTGCTTCTCAGCCATTTGAGATTCATTGGTTGAGAAATATCTATTTAGCTCTGTACTCCGTTTTTAATGGGGCTAAATGAATAAAATGATTAATAAAAATGAACATTTTTCATATTTTCCCCTTTGCTAAAAGAGCAAGTAATTACAGAGATGCTTGGTAATTAAGATCAATTTCATAAACCTAAATTTAATCAAAAAGTAAAACTCAAACAATGAAAGGAAGGTTTTATGAAGTTTATGTAAGATTTAGTCTTATCTGTGAACTTATTATAATTATATATTTTTATAATTTTATGGAATATATTTTAATGGAAACCCATTGAAATAAAATAGAATTATTATTACTAAGTTAAAGTTTACTTTTATTTTACTTAACATTCATTATTTCCAGATATTTCTTAAGATTCTAAAATTTGTGTTTTGTACAGAAATGAACACTTGAGCACAACAAAACTATTCATTCATTAAAATTCTTAAAAGGTGAAAATCTTACAGGATGTTATTAGAGTCCAAGAATAGTCAGTAGAATAGCACATAGGTAGGATCTGGTACCTTTGGCTGCTTCCAGCAAACTGCCTGGCATCATCTGCTATACCAGTCCCGTGCGTTTGACAGAATTCACATTTTTCTTTCAAATGCGGAAATAATTATTGCGAGATTATTAGGGATATTTTTGTTTCCAGTGTTGAACATATCAGGAATAGAAAGAATTGGATATTTTTAAGCCTGAGGTTTTTATTATCTTCCTTTCTGCACAATCCTTCTGGTCGTTGCTGCTTTCATAACATCTGTGGGATCTGCAATTGATTTCTCAGCAAGGTTTACAGCAGAATGGTTGGTTTGGGTGGGAGAAACTTTTGTCCTTGGATATATTTGTGGGCCACAGTTTTTCAACCTATAAAATGGTAAATTAGGAGATTAAAACACAAGGTTTTATAATTAGATAGAGCACAAAGAGAACATGCCTAGCCTTCATAAAATCTTGATGTAGCTCACACTGATATCATTTAGAGATAAAAAAAAATGAGCCTCAGCCCAACAAATGATAAAATAAATAAAAACATACATAAAGTTTTTTTATTCCTAACAAAGCTTAAGATCTGAATACATAATAAAATCATATTATGGATATTAAATTTATATACTAGTATATACTAGGTCAAAATACTGGCACTCTTATGAGAGTCATTGTGTACAAAGAACTGAAAGCTAACGGACCCACTGACTTAAGAGTTAACTTGATTCTTTCTGGCCACTGCCCGGCAGGTTTGCCCATGTCATTTATCAATAGAGCTTCACAGGAAAATGCAAGTAGCTGACCTCAGAACTTTGAGCTCTGAAGTATAATTAGTTAAAAGTTAAAGTTTAAATAATAAGTTTACAATTATTATTTTGGCCACAGGCCTGGGAAGAGGGGAAGCTTGAAACTTTGGGGAACAATTGTGATTCTTAGTTCTTTGTGGGATGTGGTTATTCTTTTGACTTTGATTTGGCAATGATTATGCAATGTCTTTTTTTCTACCTGCTTTTGGATGATCAATAAAAGACTGGGGCAAGAGAAAGGCTAGAGAGCATGAGAAGAGTGAATGACAGAGCACGTGAGGGAGCGAATGAGAGAGTGAGTCTGAGAACAAATGTGAGAGCGAGTGAGAGAGCATGAGAAGAGCATGTGAAGAGTGAGTGAAGAGAGAATGTGAGGTGTGTATGAAGAGTGGTGTATGTGAGTGAAAGGAGAGTGCATGTGGTGTGTGTGAGATATGTGTGAAGTGTGTAGGAAGAGTGTGTGTGAGAATGAAAGGGTAATGGACAGAGGTGTGCATGAGTGTGGGAGTTCGAGAAAAGAAAACCGCAATAGAAAAAAGCTGAGTGCACAAGAGAATGCAGAGTGTGTGCAGAGAGACTTAAGCCTCAGGGAGGAGAGAGAGAGAGAGAGAGAGAGTGTTAAGCCTTGAAATTGCCAGTCAGTTTGTACCCCCCTCCAAAAAAATCATACTGTGATTGCTTTCAGTATGATGTGATGATAGAAAATATTAAGATCTGCACATTACTCATTACTCATAGACACCTCCCACTGTGTAAAAGAGTCTAAGCATGATATATGGTCAAAGCTTTACTGTCTATAAAAGATATATGAATAAATAAAAAAGGATCACAGAAGCAAAACAAGAATTTCACAGAAATCCAAAAAGCAGAACCCTCTGAATGTTTGTTTTCCAATGTCATATTTACTTGTTGAAATAATAAATGACCTTTTAAATGTATAGCCACTGGCATATGATTGCTTTAGCAGGAATTATCTAATACTTTCTCTTTTAATTTTGTTAAATTATTGTCTCCACAGTGGGTACTTCCTCTCTCGGAGGCCTCTATCCATATTCCAGTGTCTACAGCACATGATTAAATTGGCTTTACTGTGCATGATAATTTCTTGTCAGGGTCCTACTTCAGTCTTTTACTTAGATTACAATTGTTGTCCTCAACCGCAATTATACTTTTAGATGAATTTTTCTTCCCAGCAAAGGATTTTATCTGGACTTTTTTCTATTCCTTACAGTTTGCAGCAGGTTTTCCTTTATTAAAACAAATGCTTCAAAGCATGTTTTCTATTTAATTGCTATTATTCTCATAATTGCTGTCATCCTTGGCAAAGCATTTTGAATCTATATATTTATCTATCTTTGTGATTTATAGTTATATTTATCATTACCAATAGGAGACTATGTCTTATTTTCTGTATGGTCTATGGTATTTTCAAAGGCTATGGAACAGTCTTAGCTAATAATAGCAGATGCTAATAATGAGATGCCTGGTTATCATAGCACGTAGCATATTAGTCTCATAATAGCAGAGATGACTGAAATATATATTGATTCCATGAATGAGTCTCATGTACCCTTGGTTTGGTTTGTTCCTTTGAAAGAATATAAGATTGCTATTCTTCTTGAGTCACGCTGTTCCTACCAGGATGAATTCTTTACGAATTGGAAGTGTGTACCGAGCCACATATACCTGGCTAAAATAAAGATTACAATTCTGAAGAGGCAGCCCTCAGTCCTAAAAGCAGGGGGTCTACAATGGCAAAACCCACAAATTGAGCACTTGCTTGATTTGGTATGGTGGCTACTGATAAGCATGACAAGATATGAAAAATATTTTTTTAAGATTTATTCATTTTACTTATATGACTACACTACAGCTATCTTTAGACACACTAGAAGAAAGCTTTGGAACTCATTATAGATGATTGTAAGCCACCATGTCCTTGCTGTGAATTGAACTCAGAATCTCTGGAAGAGCAATCAGTGCTCAACAGCTGATCCATCTCTCCATCCTGATATGAAGTATTTTTAAAAAGAGGATCATAGCTGCGTGGGTAAGGTATGACTGATTGATCAAGTAAATAGTGGAGCAGAAATCCTTGCAATTAAAGAAGCAGAACAATAGGCGATGAGTCGTGTTTTCAGTAAATGCTATGCAGGCCAGAAGCTCATGCTTACCTCACCTTTACCCTGAGGCTGGGTCTGGAATTAGCAAACTTGTTTTTCTTGTTTAATTTCTCTTTGTCTTGGACATTCTAGAACATCTGAGTTAGCATTTATTGATATTAGGTCCTGGGGTTCAAGTGTTTCACAAATTCATATATATATGAATATATATATGGAAGACCACATCAGGAGTAGTAGAAAAATAAGAGGGTCAATGAGGGTCAAGACAAGGCAGTAGTTACCCAAGGAGAGAGGTTGAACCAAGACTTAAGCTAGCTCTGGTCTGCTCTAGTTCTCTTTATTTTCTCACTTGTAGATCTACTTTATGTAGGAAAAACAGCTAACAAGTGTTGCTAGAATAGACTCATAACTGTGAGTCATAGCAATAGTTTGGGGAGAAGTGTGTTTAAGCGTAGATTTAGAAAACAACTAGAAGAAATTTTAAAAACTGAGCCTGTGACTATGATGATAGTAGCCAATGTTTTCCCAAGGGCTGGTGAAGAGTTTCTTAGAAGTTCATTGACTGATATGGTAAAATTCTGAACCTTTGAGGTTGTAACCTCATATATTATCTTTTTAAAGGGGAAGCTTGGCAGCAAGATAGAGCCGTCTATGAGTTTGCCTTCCTTAGCAGAAGACCTAGTAGTTCTAGACAAAGTAATGCCGTGTATTTTACATGAGATGGACTGACAAGGCAGCTACTGGTAAACTAATAGAGCTACAGTTAGTCATCAACATCATCAGTGATCTAAGAAGGATATTTTAGAAGATTGATGATCCAAATGGTCTCTGTATTAATTAAAACGACAAAAGCTTACCTACTACCTGGAAAGTTACTCTAGGTTTCTCCATGGAGAACTTGATGGGTTTTTTAGGGGTAGAGTTCCCAGGATGACATTATGGCAGTGATGGTAGTGTCATCTGTCTTTGTCCAACACTTAGAATAGGTTTAATTATTAGACTCCAGGGTAGCATCACCAGAGATATCCAGAAATATAAAAGACTTTCCTATGGGTAAAAAATGTGAGAGATTGTCCATCTTGGTGAGGCAAGGTGGGACAGTCAATTCTCTAGTGCCCTTCTTCTCCATAGGTTGGGCAGGGTCTTGGTGGTGGGCAGAATACTGAGACGTGTGTTTTCGTTTCCAGTGATTAGCATTATCATAATCTGAGCAGGGTTGTTTACTTTGGAGGAGATATTAAGGCAGCCACTAAAATCTGGCATTTATGTCTACCAAAGGAAGCTATTTTTCATTGAACATTTTAAATGTCCTATTCAGAGATCTCTGAGGCATGTGAAGTCATTTACTTAGTATATCTGATTTTAAACAGACTTGACTTGATTTTAGTTACTTTTTTTGGAGGGTGTAACCTTCAAACCATATACAGAACATTAAATTAAATTTATCATGTAAATGAATTACGTTTGTATTAAGCATGATTACGAACATAGTTTTGAGCATATTAAAAAGCTTGATCATTTAGGTGACTGACCATTGCATATCCTAATGATCTACAACAGTTCCCCATAAGTTAGCAGCTTTCACATGAGTAGGATTTTACAGTTTCATCTTTGTTCACTTTTTGCTTTTAATTTTACCTGTCTTCCTGACATACCCCAATGGTCTCACATATCGTGAGGGGGAAAATTTACATTTCAGAAAGTTTTGAATACCCATTACCTAGAATAAGGAAATACTTGTTTATAGCTACCCTAGTCTGTATATAAATTCCTTTTGATTAAAAATTAAATAATATGACACATAACAGTAAAAAGTAATGTATTATTTGATAAACAAAAATTTGTATTAAGAGAGAGAGAGTTAGACAACATCTTGAGTCTTTACTCAGTATATATAACAGTTTCCCATTGATAATTATATTTCATTACAGATTTTAACCATATCTGATAAGCCTAATAATTTTGAGGTATATAATTTTATATAATAGTCTTAAAAGACCTGAGATATATTTATATTTTTGCAAAAGTTTTAGAGAGTTAAAAAACAAACAAGAAAAGGAGTATGATACAAACAACAGTAATTTTTATTGGGAAATTTTTAGCTGTTCTAAAGCACATAGTGTATTTTCCAAGGCTGTTATGTTTTGGTCTCTCTCATTCTTTACTAGAGTCAGATGGCCTTTTGACCTATAACAGAAGAAATTTTTAAACAAGCATTCTTGGGTCAGAAGTAAAGGCCATAGTAAGAGCCATCTTATTAATAAAGTAGAACAGCATAAAGTAATATTATCCATACCAAATATACACCTGAACCACTGCAAAACTGAGTCAAGTAAACAGAGGTAGGGACAAGACTAAATAGAATAGAAAGCTCAAAGACAAAAGGTTTTGTGGGACTGAAATAGCAGGTTTTATTGATCTATCGGGAGATCAGAGCTTGAGCAAACTCTAGAAGGAACCTGGGAGACAGAAGTGTTAGTAAGTAGGTAGCTGTACTCCGCTTTGCTTCTAAATCTGCATTACAACATACACACTTAGACAAACACAATTTTGAGGGAGTCCCAACTAGGACCTATTAGGTTCATTTATCATTGCTTATTATATAAGCTCTTGGGATTGGCTAACCCACTAGGGGACTTGTCACTAGGTAAGACAAATTCTTTCATCTATTAAGTGACATTATTGATGCTAAATAGGAAAGTTGACACTGATGAATCGTGTTTCAGGGATAGGTGACTTTTATTGGTGATCTGTGTTAAAACTCTTAACAAAATTTACAAAGTCACTGTAAGTATATGAATTGGAAGGGAAACAGAAAATATTCTTTGTTGAGTTACTTTTATACATGGTTGCCTACCTAATTTGCATGCTCAGTACAAATTTCTATTTGTATGTATGAACATGTATTAATATGTGTGTTCTTCAGAGAGGATAAGAGGGAGACATATTAATGTCTGAGATTTAATTTTGAAAAGACTTTACTTTGTGAAAGGTCATTTCAGGCAGGAAGAGATAGTGTTCCTGTAAGGTACAGCTTGCTATCTGTACGGTAATTGAGCTTATCTCTTGCTGCAAACAGAATTATCTGTTCTTAGGCTTAAGAAATGCTGCTCTATTCAGTACAGTGGTATTTACAGAAGATCTAGCTTAGTAGACACATTATCTTTCTCTGTGCTTCCTTGTCTTTGTTAGGCTGAAAAGAATTACATGGTATTCTTAAGTTAGTGAAAAGACGTGATATTTTACTAATGAAACGAAAATGATTGCTGGAATATGTTTACATGTTAATAAGCAGAAGAGAGAGTGAGAATACGTCCTTGGAGTTCTAATAATTTCCCTTTGTATGTCTGCACTGAAATTGCTTACCTATTTATTGATATTCATGTAAATTATATTGAATATTCTATTACCATTTCATTCTGAAATTACTGCCAAAGTGAAACATTGAGACTTGCAAATCTTAGACATAGACGAAGCTCAGACCAAATATATGGTAACTGACCAAAAACATGAAACAACATCCTCTGAATTGCCTTCTTCCTCTTTGGCTTCATTTCTTTTCCACACCCTAAATTCATAAAATGGCTGAGATAATAGGCCAATTATTATCAAGCCATATAATTACTAGGGAACATCATTGTGAAAAGTAGAAATTTAAGCTAGCAGGCTGCAGATATCCATCTTATACTCAATATTCTTTATCTTTTCTGCTGAAGAGAAATAGCTGTTGTTGCTCATAGAATAAAGACCGTCATTACAATGCCAAGTAAAAATGTATTAACATTTCTATTTGGGCTTTATTAGGCCTTGTTTAGGCAGCCACGTTGTGGCATCATGGATGAAGCTGCTGTAACTTCCAGGAGACACAACCTCACTGCCGGTATCCTGGTCTTTTGGCTCCTACAATTTTTTTTCCTCCTTTTCTGTGATGTTCCTTAAGCCTTAAGCATAGAGGTTATATTGTAGATGTATCAACTGGTGCTGGGCACACCTTGTTCAGTAGATCTATGCATTTTGACTAGGTGATGTTTTATGTGCTGTTATTTCTGTTGTGGGAAGATGTTTCTTTGGTGAGGTTAGGGAGCTACACTTCTCAGTGCATACAAGGATATGTTGATGGCAAAGTGATCTAACATGACAGACTCAACCTCCACTTCCTCACAGACACTTTTGCCATTTCTTTATCAACAAGTAACCAGACATACAATATCATATATTCGTACATAGGCTGGTGCAGAGAAAATAGATTTTACTTTACATGTACTTGTACATGTTATAGAAGTTATGTATTACCACTGTGGTAATAATGGCATATATCCCTTGCTATATGATAGAAATGAGGTTACAGGTATGTTCCTTAAATTTGGGAATTCAGGAGTATGTGCTGAGAAAGGTAAGCTTTGTGTTTAATAATTATATAAAGATACTAAGTAAGGAAATCAAGAGAAAATGGAGAAAAAACAATTATGAGTCAGTAGTGAGCAGTAATCAAGAGCACATTGGTAACATCACTTAAGCAAATACTTTTGATTTATTTATACATTTTAATGCAGAGAAGGAAAATTGAAACTGAAAGTTTCATGGTGTCATTTTATGTTGATTGAGGTTTTGGAATTTATTCCTTGTGTATGTCATTGGGACCCACTGTTAGATTTTAGGATAAAGAAATATCTGGTGTACAGATTAGGTAGACTATTTTGATAGTTATGTGGAGAATAATTCTGAAATGGAAAATAATTACAGCTAAGGGAGGAAATTTTGGCAACTGCAATAGTAATCAAAGGATGGTGTGATATGCACAAGAAATTAATGATAAAAATGTTTGGTTCTGTGAATAGGAGAATACATTGCAGGTAAATTTGAAAGAATTTGGTGACTGGTTAGATGGAGAAGGACATTGTGCGAAGATATATAGGAGCCCCTTGTAGATACCAGTGAGAAAAGTTTGGAAAATCTAATGTGAACCAGAGCACAGAGGAAGAAAACACAAGAGGGAGAGAGAGAGAGAGACAGAATTGCAAAGTGCTAGGGCAGGGGAGACAGGGAGGTAGAAGAGGAGAGAAGATGAAGGAAGAAAAGGAAAGGGAGAAGGTAGAGCAAGAGTGGAGGAAGAGGTGGAGCAGGTGAGGGAGTTGGAAGAGGTGGAGGAGGAGGAAGAATGGATGATAGAGGAGGAGAAGGAGGATGTAGAGGAGAAGATAATGTCCAGAGAGGATGTCGGGATGTAGAATAGTGTGAATCATGAGGACAAACGTAGAATGAAAATGAAGCAAGAATGACAATGTCAGAGATAGCAAGAATTCAAGCAAACCTCTATCCACTGGCATCACATCTTGCACATAACTCAACATGAGCTTAATTTCCTCATTGTTTTGAGAACAAACTTTGGAAAGCTGGTTATATTTGGGAGAAGATTTTGTCGCATTTAATGCATATCTACAATAAATTTATAAAATAATTTATAATGATTAGAATGCAAACGATACCTTTTTTTCCAAAAAGGCTTATAATGTTCATGGTCTATCAAAAGAATGATTTATATGTAAAAATGCACTAAATAAATTTATTGTGTCTGACTAAATTTTGCAGAGTAGATTATATTAAACATCACAAGATTGTACATTCCTAAATGATAAAATCGACTGAAATATTTATTAAATTCACTCCAAAAATATGATATGCATTAGCAACATTTTACTTTAACAATTGCATTTTTTGAAACTATATAGGACTGGTAAGTGATAAGGGTACAAACTGAAGGGAAAGCCAGGAAGGGAGTTAGAAGAGATGGTCAGAGACCCATAGAGCTGCCTCAACCGTGATCATAGGTTGGAAACAGAGTATGCAATAAGACCTAACATCTTTACAATTTAGATATGTAAACCCCTGGACAATTGAATTTCCGAAGTTTCATATTGGACACCCCCTTTATTAATGCTACATTTACCCCCATGACCCTAGAATTTATAACATTGAGCCTCCAATCTGCCCATTCTTATCACTAAGTATCTACACCTTGAAGATGATTATTAAAGTTTACCTGAGTATTTCAGTTTAATTCACTTGACACTCTCTTTATACAGTGTACAGACAAGTCACCTAATGTGTAGTAAATGAAAATTCATGTCCCCTCCCAGTAACATAAATGATCATCACATTTTTATTGTTGGGGTGGTGGTGGTCTTGTGTTATTCAATTTTATTATTTGTTTTAATGCTGTGGATTGAATGAAAGGCTGTATGTGTGTAGGGAGTTGGGCTGTGAAAGGTACCCTGATTCCTGGTCAAGATAGGTTGAATCCCAGGGAGACCCTAAGGGATGGCAGGATCATTCCCAGTCTCTCAGGAGATCAGGTCCCTTTCACAGAGCTACAGCACACATACATCCCTCCCCCAGCTTTGATACATATTAGTCCCATAGGGCCACACCCCAAGCCCCTCCTCCATAGGTGAGAACATGATCACAGGTCATATAGGCTCAAGACAGATCAGTCATGTAGAGCCACGCCCCCAAATATGTAGATGAGGTATTCCTAAGCTCTCAAGCCAAATCAATAGGAAATATCTGCTGTTAGACTCTGACCAATCCAGAAAATGTAATTAAGAATTCTATTCAGAAGGATTAAACTGTTTGCAGGAATTACTCCATCTTCTGAGAGCTAGTGCTGACAGAGGCCTACACAAGGTCAAGTCACTCTCAGAAACAGCAAGACAAGCAAACACCAGAGACAACCCAATGTCTAGAGGAAAGTGCAGGAATCTGAGCAAGAGAAACCAAGACTACTTGGCATCATCAGAGTTCAGTACCCCTACCAAAGAAAATACTGGATATCCAAAAACACTAGAAAAGCAAGATTTAGATTTAAAATCACATTTTTTGATAATGATGGAGGACTTTAAGAAAGACATAAAGAACTCCCTTAGAGAAATGCAGGAAAACACAAGTAAACAAGTAGAATCCCTTAGAGAAGAAACACAAAAATCCCTGAAAGAATTACAGGAAAACACAAAACAGGTGAACAAATTGAAAATGGAAAAAAAAAACAATAAAGAAAGCACAAAGGGAGACAACTCTGGATATAGAAAACCAAAGGAAGAGACAAGGAGCCATAGATACCAGCATCAACAACAGAATCCAAGAGATAGAAGAGAGAATCTCAAGGGCAGAAGATACCATAGAAAACATCATCACAACTGTCAAAGATAATGTAAAACACAAAAATTCCTAGCCCAAAACATACAGGAAATCCAGGACACAGTGAGAAGATCAAAGCTAAGGATAATAGGTATAGAAGAAAGTGAAAACTACCAACTTAAACATCCAGTAAATATATTCAACACAATTATAGAAGCAAACTTCCCTAACCTAAAGGAAGAAATGCCCATAAACATACAATAAGCCTACAGAACTCCAAATAGATTGGACCAGAAGAGAAATTCCTCCAATCACATAATAGCTAGAACATCAAATGCACAAAACAAAGAAAGAATATTAAGAGTAGTAAGGGAAAATGGTCAGGTAACATATAAAGGCAGACCTATCAGAATCACACCACACTTCTCACCAGAGACTATGAAAGCCAGAAGATCCTGGACAGATGTCATACAGACCCTAAGAGAACTCAAATGCCAGCCCAAGTTACTGTATCCAGCAAAACTTTCAATTAACATAGATGGAAAACCTAGATATTCCATGACAAATCCAATTTACACAATATCTTTCTACAAATCCAGCCATACAAAGGATAATAGATGGAAAACTCCAACACAAGGAGACAAACTATACCATACAGAAAGCAAGAATATAATTTCCTTTCAGTGAAACCGAGAGAGACAAACATAATTTTACCTCTAACAATGAAAATAACAGGAAGCAACAATCACTATTACTTAATATCTCTGAACATCAATGGAATCAATTCACCCACCCCCAAAAAAAGACAAGGAATAACAGATTGGATATGTAAAGAGGATCCAGCATTTGGCTGCATTAAGGAAACACACCTCAGGGACAAGGACAGACACTACCTCAGAGTAAATGGCTGGAAAACAAATTTCCAAGCTAATGTCCTGAAGAAACAAGCTGGAGTCATCATTCTAATATCAAATAAAATTGACTTTCAACCAAAAGTCATTAAAAAAGATAAAGAAGGACACTTCATATTCATCAAAGGAAAAATCCACCAAGATGAACTGAACTCTCAATCCTAAATATCTTTACTCCAAATTCAAGGGCACCTACATTCATAAAAGAAACCTTACTAAAGCTCAAAGCACACATTGGACCTCACATGATATCAGTAGGAGATTTCAACCCTACAATCTCATCACTGGACAGATCATGGAAACAGAAATTAAACAGAGATGTAGAGAAAGTAACAGAAGTTATAAACCAAATGAATTTAACTGATATTTATAGAACATTCCATCCTAAAACAAAAGTATATACCTTCTTCTCAGCACCTCATGGAACCTTTTCCAAAATTGACCATATAATTGGTCATAAAACAGGCCTCAACAGATACAGGAAGATAGAAATAATCCCATGCATCCTATCAGATCACCAGGCAACAAGACTGGTCTTCAATAACAACAATAATGACAGAAAGCCTACATATACATGGAAGTTGAACAATGCTCTAATCAATGACAACTTGGTCAAGGAAAAAATAAAGAAAGAAATTAAAGGCTTCTTAGAATTTAATGAAAATGAAGATACAACATTTCTAAAGTTATGGGACACAATGAAAGCGATACTAAGAGGAAAACTCACAGCTCTGAGTGCCTGCAAAAAAAACATGAGAGAGCATATGTCAGCAGCTTGACAGAACACCTAAAAGCTCTAGAACAAAAAGAAATAAATAAACCTAAGAGGAGTAGAAGGCAGGAAATAATCAAACTTAAAACTGAAATCAACCAAGTAGAAACGAAAAGTACTATACAAATAATCTTCAAACCAGGAGCTGGTTCTTTGAGAAAATTCACAGGATAAATAAACCCTTAGTCAGACTAACCAGAGGTCACAGAGAGTGTATTCAAATTAACAAAATCAGAAATGAAACAGAATCTAAAGAAATTAAAAAAAAAATCATCAGATCCTACTACACAAGCCAATATTCAACAAAACTGGAAAATCTGGAGGAAATGGACAATTTTCTAGACAGATACCAGGTACTAAAGTTAAATCAGGAAAAGATAAATATTCTAAACAACCCCATAAGTCCTAAAGAAATAGAAGCAGTTATTAAAAGTCTCCCAACCAAAAAGTGCTCAAGTCTAGATGGGTTCAGTGCAGAATTGTATCATACCTTCATACAAGACCTCATACCAATAGTCTCCAAACTATTCCACAAAATAGAAACAGACAGAGCACTACCAAATTCCTTCTATGAAGCCACAATTACTCTTATACCTAAACCACACAAAGACCCAACAAAGAGAGAGAACTTCAGACCAATTTCTCTTATGAATATTGACACAATAATACTCAATAAAATTTTTGCAAACCAAATCCAAGAACACATCAAAACGATCATCCATCATGATGAAGTAGGCTTCATCCCAGGGATGCAGGGATGGTTTAATATACAAAAATCCGTCAATGTAATCCACTATATAAAGAAACTCAAAGATAAGAACCACATGGTCATTTCATTAGATGCCGAGAAAGCATTTGAAAAAATTCAACACCCCTTCATGATAAAAGTCCTAGAAAGATCAGGAATTCAAGGTCCATATCAAAACATAGTAAAAGCAATATACAGCAAACCAGTAGCTAACATTAAATTAAATGGAGAGAAACTTGAAGCAATTCGACTAAAATCAGGGACTAGACAAAGCTGCCCACTCTCTCCTACTTATTCAATCAACTCAAAGTCCTAGCCAGAGCAATCAGACACAAAATAAGATCAAAGGATACAAATTGGAAGGAAGAAATCAAAATATTACTATTTGCAGATGATATGATAGTGTCCTTAAGTGTCCTCAAAAATTCCACCAGAGAACTCCCACAGATGATAAACAACTTCATCAAAGTGACTGTATATAAAATTACCTCAAACAAATCAGTAACCTTCCTCTATGCAAAGGATAAACAGGCTGAGAATGAAATTAAGGAAATGACACCCTTCACAATAGTCCCAAATAATATAAAATATCTTGGTGTGACTTTAACCAAGCAAATGAAAGATCTGTATGACAAGAACTTCAAGTCTCTGAAGAAAGAAATTGAGGAAGATCTCAGAAGATGGAAAGATCTTCCATGCTCATGGATTGGCGACATTCATATAGTGAAGATGGCCATTTTGCCAAAAGCAATCTACAGATTCAATGCAATCCCCATCAAAATTCCTACTCGATTCTTCATAGAGATAGTAAAAGTGATTTTCAAATTCATTTGGAAAAAAATTCCAGGATAGCAAAAACTATACTCAACAATAAAAGAACTTTTGGGAGAATCACCATCCCTGACTTCAAGCAGTATTACAGAGAAATAGTCATAAAAACTGTATGGTATTGGTACAGAGACAGGAAGATAGATCAGTGGAACAGAATTGTAGACCCAAAAATGAATCCACACACTGATAGTTACTTGATCTTTCATAAAGGAGCTAAAACTATCCAAAGGAAGAAAGACAGCAGTTTCAACAAATGGTGTTGGTTCATCTGGAGGTCAGCATGTAGAAGAATGCAAATCGATCCATTCTTATCACCATGTACAAAGCTTAAGTCCAAGTGGATCAAAGACCTCCACATCAATCAAGATACACTCAACCTAATAGAAGAAAAAGTGGGGAAGAGTCTCGGACACATTGGTACTGGGGAAAATGTTCTGAACAGTAAACCAATGGCTCATGCTCTAAGATCAAAAATTTACAAATGGGACCCCATAAAACCTCCAAGCTTTTGTAAAGCAAAAGACACTGTCATTAGGACAAAATGGCAACCAACAGATTGAGAAAAGACTTTATTAACCCTACATCTGATAGTGGGCTAATATCCAAAATATACAAAGAACTCAAGAAGTTAGACTTCAGAGAGCCAAATAACCCTATTAAAAATGGGGTACAGAGCTAAACAAAACATTCTCAGCTGAGGATTACAAATGGAAAAAAAGCACCTAAAGAAATGTTCAACATCCTTAGTCATCAGAGAAATGCAAATCAAAACAATCCTGAGATTCCACTTCACACCAGTCAGAATGGCTAAGATCAAAAACTCAGGTGACAGCAAATGCTGACAAGGATGTGGAGAAAGAGGAACACTCCTCCATTGTTGGTGGGATTCCAAGTTGGTACAACCACTCTGGAAATTAGTCTGGAGGTTTGTCAGAAAATTTGACATTCCACTACCTGAGGACCCAGCTACACCTCTCTTGGGCATATACCCCAAAAATGCTCCAACATACAACAAAAACACATGCTCCACTTTGTTCATAGCAGCCTTATTTATAATAGCCAGAAGCTGGAAAGAACCCAGATGCCCTTCAACAGAGGAATGGATTCAAAAAATGTGGTACATCTACACAATGGAGAACTACTCAGCTATCAAAAACAATGACTTCATGAAATTCATAGAAAATGGAATGAACTAGAAAATATCATCTGGTGAGTTACTCAATCACAGAAAAACACACTTGGTATGCTCTCATTGATAAGTGGATATTAGCCAAAAAGCTCAAATTTACCAAGATGCAAGCCACAGACCACAGGAAGCTCAAGAGGAAGGATGACCAAATTGTGGATGCTCCCACTCCTTCTTAAAAGGGGAAAAATATCCATAGGAGGGGGTATGGAAGCAAAGTTTAGAGCAGCGACTCAAGGAATGGCCATTCAGAGCATGACCCACATGTGGCCCATATATATATATATATATATACACCAAAAACTAGATAAGATTGATGAAGCTAAAAATGCATGGTGAAAGGCACCATGTATAGATCTTTCCTGAGAGACACTTCCAGAGCATGTCCAATACAGAAGTCAATGCTATCAGCAAAAAGCCCAAAGTGAGAAATTAGAGGCAGACTTTAAAGTGTTAAAGGAGCTTGCAAACCCATAAGAACAACAATGCCCAACCAGCCAGAGCTTCCAGGGACTAAACCACTACCCGAAAAGACTATACATGGACTGACCCAGGCTCCAACTAATTATGTCACAGAGAGTAGCCTTGTTGGGGGCACCAGGGAAGGGGAAGCCCTTGGTCCTATCAAGGTTGGAGCCCCAGTGCAGGGGAATATGGGGAGGCAATAAGGGGGGATTTACAGGAGGAATACCCGTGTTAGGGGGAAAGAGAGGAATGGGGGCTTAGGGACAGGAACCAGGAAGGAATAACCTTTGAAATGTAAGTAAAAAAATATATCTAATAAAAATTAAGTACTGTAACACCACAGCTTGGGGAAGATCTGATCTCCAAAAATGCTGCCATCAGCTCCCTACCCTTGCCACCCAGTCATTCCCTGCTGGCTCAGCCCAGCCCAAGCAACTGAAGCAGCAGTGGTGGAATCTGGGCAGAAAGCCCAGCAGAGAGGGGGTGCCAAACCCCCCTCCCTGCCCGAGTTCTCTCCCTTCACCTGAACCTGCACACCTAGCAGGACCAGAGACCTTCATGCAAGCTCTGTTGCAAGCCCACATATGTGTACTAGACAAGCACCTGATACTGTGTTCAACACCTCTTCTAATAGGTTAATAGTAGTAGAATATTGTCTTTCCCAGACATCTTGGAAGGCTTACTAAACATTTCTATTGTGGATGAACATGTTCTGTGCATATAACTCACTTTTTAAACACTGTGATTGTTTTGTTTGTACATCTTCATCATATCTGGAGTAGTTTTTTTTTTAAATATTGAAAACCTATCAAAGATTGTCCCAAGTGCTGAGCTCAGTCTCTACATTTCATTGAAAAGACTGAGAGTTAATGCCTATCTTACTGCTCTGTCACAGCAGTGAAACACCATGAACAAAAGGCAATTTGAGGAGGAAGGGGTTTTATTTGGTTTGTTTCCACATCACTTTTCATCATCAAAAAAATACGGATAGGAACTCAAACAGCACAGGAACTCAGAGTTAGGAGCTGATGCAGAAGCCATGGAAAGTTGCTGGTACTGAGATTGATTCTCCCTAGCTTGCCCAACCAACTTCTGATACAACCCAGAACCACCAACTAGGGATGGCATTACTCAAAATTCTCTGGGTATCCTCCACCAACCATTAATTAAGTAAATGCCCCTAAAATTTCCCACACCCAATTTTATAGAGCCATTTTCTTAATTAAAATTCCATCCTCTCAAATGACTTTAGCTTGTATTAGAATTGACACAAAATTAGCTAGTACAGGACCTGAGACATTGGCCTACAGAGTCCAGCACTTATTCACATAGCAAAACAATTCCAAACAGTGAATACTCTGTATTATCTTAGAATTATTGAGGCTCCCTACCCATATTTTCATAACCATTGTGTTTCAATGCTTATTGCTTCTTAGCAATAAATACTTTTATGGGTCCTTGTTTACCCACAGATGACATTAATTTGTCTCTTTTTCTGAAGTTAACTTCTATTTGAGGACAAAAGAAAAAAGCATTTTAGAGTTATGAGTCATGTTCTCTGTTTTTGTTCCAATGATGCTTTGTTCACATGTGAAAATACTTATTACATGTTAGTACATGGAACACAGTTGAGACTTAAGAAAAGAAGCTACTGTTTACCTGTGGTAGAATACTGTCTCCAGAGACCTCAAATGCCTATAATCAGACTCAGAATAGATAGAAGAGATTAACAGATCCTTCCCCAAGCCGGAGATAGTGACAATATATTTCACACCCTGGTTCCCCTTAGTCTGTTCCTTCAAGAAGTCAGAAAGCAGGCTGTCACCACGATATAAACATTATGAAAGCGATTCCATTCACTAATCATTTCTACATTCATGATTTAATTTCAAACAAAATTTTCCCCAACTCAACCCTTTTATTTCCATATTTATTTCCATATCTAATGCCTATTGCTAACAAAATTTTCATTTTTGTATAGTACTGCAATAATGAAGAAAAAAAATCCATTAAATCCTCCATAATTTAAACAAGGTTTCCATAGTAGCAATGAAAGCCATGACCCTAAATTCAGTCCTCTTTTCTTCACTGTTGGATCATTTATAGTGAAATTATGTGTTCCCAAACACACTTAACACACTCAGGAGAGGCTCTATTCATAATAGCATTGCATCTCAAATTGGTATTTCTTTGATTTAATACTCAGTTAAAGCCCCAGCTATCGGAAGACACACAGCAGTGGACAGAGTCGATTCCACTCATGTTTGGGATCCAGTTTTGAAACTTTGTGTTGATTTTTTTTCTTTTTTTTTTCTTCTTATTTTAGTTTTTTGAAGGCAACGTGATGAAATAGAGCTAAAATTCCACTAGATTATTCAAAATATAAAGTATAATTCTAAACCTTTTCAATATTTGTAAGATAAAATTAAAGAAAGAAATAAGGTCGATAGTTGATATTAATTTAGTAATGCCACAATTAGCTTCTTAATCCTATTTAGACCCCATATGTACAACAATGCCAAACAACCCAGAGCTTCCAGGGACTAAGCCACTGCCTAAAAGACTATACATGGACTGATTTTGGACTCTGACCTCATAGGTAACAATGAATATCCTAGTAAAGAGCACCAGTGGAAGGAAGCCCTGGGTCCTGCTAAGACTGAACCCCCCAATGAATTAGATTGTTGGGGGGGGCAGGCAATGGGGGGAGGGATGGAGAGAGACACCCATAAAAAAGAAGGGAGGGGAGGTTAAGGGGATATTTGCCCCAGAAACCAGGAAAGGAATAACACTCAGAAATGTAGATGAGAAATACTCAAGTTAATAAAAAAAAAAAAAGAAAACTCACTATATACTTCTTGAAAACACATTAATTCCGTTTTGATATTTAGAAATATGAATTAAAAGCATACATGAATTTTTTGTACAGCATTGAGAAAAATATTAAATAGCAGATACATACAGAAGAAGAGCTGCTTTAAACTGTGAATGATTTCATATTACAAGAATATTCAGAATAGCTCAAATTGAGAAAAATCGCAAACTCATAACAGCTATTGGATCTACAAGACATATTAATGATAAATACAAGGCAGATGCTCGCAATAACCACTGAGCCGAGAACAGGGTCCCCATTGGAGGAGTTAAGAGAAAGGATTGAGGGCGGGATTTGCAACCCCATAACAACAACAATACCAATCAATCAGAGCTCCCAGGAACTCAACCACCATTCAAAGGGTGCACATGGACAGACCCATGGCTTCAGCTGCATAATATGTAGCAGAGGATAGCCTTGTTGGAAAGCACCAACAGGAGGGAAGCCCTTGGTCCTGTCAAGGTTCAACCCTAATCCCGAATGTAAAAAAGGGTATGTCAAGGCAAAGAGGCAGGAAGATGTGGTAGGATGGGTGGGGGAACACCCTAGTAGAAGAAGGAAGGAATGGAATGGGATAGAGGATTTATGGATGGGAAACTGGGAAAGGGGATAACATTTGAAATGTAAATAAAAAATAAAAATAAAAAGAAAGCAAAGAAATTTAAATATTTGTTCCTATAGGGTTCAGATATAAAAAGATTATTTATCTTTCCCATGTCTATTTTATACGAACAGCTAAAATATAACTTTTTCTCTATCCTCTCAACATCTAATGACAATTTTTAATTTATAAATAGATTATCTGCATTTGATTTTAATAATATTGTTGTATCATAAACACTGGAAAAAATCCTGTATTTGATGTAGTGCATAGATTAATTTGGCATTAGGACCAATCAATGTTCATGATATTCTTGAACTACGTTGAAAGCGATTTATGGTGGCTGACTACTGATTGTAAGCCTCATGTGTTTGCTGTGTTGCCCTCAACATCTATATTAGTATGACGTACGAGTTAGTCAAATACCATGAAAGGACACTATATTATTTCTGATAAACAGCATATTTGCAAATACTATTTAGATTTTATGATGCAGGAGCTGCAAAGAGATAGATGGCCCAAAGAGCCTTATATTTGTGGGGCAATGAATATTTAAAAAAACCACAACAATACAGCAATGGAGTTTGATAAACGTTCATTCACTGTCAGGGGGCTCCCAGTCAATATAAGAACTTTGCCTCGTTGATACTGACATGGATACCTACTGGAAAGAGGAAAACAAAGCATAAAATTAAATGACTTCATGGATGTACTGTAGAATGGCTGGAATTACCTTCCTGGATATATGTAGCTGGAAATGAAGGACTTCCTTTTTAATTGAGCTCTGACTTCACCTTGTGCTCTGGTGCAAATTCCCCCATCTAAAATAAATATATGACAAAATGGTTTTAAAAAAAATTCCTTGAAATTCCACATTCATCAAGTGCCAAAGTCCTACCTCAAATCTTTTACATGGTAATATCAGCAACATGCTGATAGTCTCAAAAACAGCAATATTTGTGCTGCCTATCTATTAGGAGAGAAGCGTCTATGTCAATAATGTGAAGTGAGGCATGAATAATAAATTCAGCTTTTAAAAGCTGTAAGAGAGGCCATCCTAAAAAAACCCAGTTAGCAAAAGGGCCGGGAAGTCCTAGCTACATTAAATGGTGACAGAAATTTTGGGTTGTCATTAGTTTTACAAAACAAAAAAGGAATTGGACACAATGTGAATTTCAGGATTCATTTTCCAGACAGCCCCAGACATTTTAGCTAAATCTGCAGCATATAATACCGTGGATTCTGTAGTAGGTAAACAGAGCAAGGGTGTGTGGTAAAAATTGCTAACATGTTTGAGTTTGTGTTTAGGAAAGTAGAGCATATTTCACATTTCTCTCATGCAGAATTGGAACAAGTAACAGAGGGAGACAATGGGATGTTCTGACGGAGTGAATACACTCTGTATTTTCTGAGTTAAAAATTTTCCCATTAAAAGTATTACTCAAAGCACTAGATAATGATGTTATTTAAATATTCAAGTAATATGTTCTGTAAAAAAAGCTTTTAAGGCAGGCATATTTTGGCTGTTATTAAACTAACCCAGTTTTTCTAGAATATATGACCTACCACCAACAACAGAAGGCATTTCCTGAGGCCTTCTGGGCAAGATGTAATAGACAAAGAACATTATTGAAGACAATTCCTTGCAGAGAAGATTTGTGAAATCCAGCAGGAGCCAAGGAAGCTGCACTCTAAACACACTCCACAGAGAAAGGCGTTATCATTGCTTCTCTCTTAGCATTTCAAAATATCTTTGAGCCTGTGGTCAAAATACTTCTGTTTATGTACAAATCTCCCAGGAAAATATTTTGAAAAAAGAAAAGGACAGCTATTTTATATTTGGAACAGTGGGTCTACTCCCAGTAAAAGGCAGTTTATCTTCATAAACATAATTTATTATCTGAATGTAAAAATGAAGCATATATTTGAAAGTAAAGGTGAATTTTTACAACAGGAATTCCTTATCTGATATATATTATTCCTTATATGATATATATGTATATATAGATATAAATATATATATCACATATTTTAGCTTCAATATAATGTCAAAACCTGAGACTTGAACTTCAATAAAATTAATTAGGCTGAATGAATTATAACTTCATGCAAAAATGAAAAATGACCTAACAATTTTGCCTATCTTATTTTCAGAAAATGCTTGAGATTCTGAAATTGCCAAATATTATAATTTTCCACAACTAACTCCCAGATCAATTAATATCAAGAATGTCTGTACCTAAATTTAGCAGGAGGTTTGCCTGGGTGAACACAAAAAGATTTTATGATAAACACGTGGCTAATTTTACCTTAAGCAGAAAAGAGCATGAATAATGTCCACAGAATCTTTCTAAGAACTCATTAATCTTAGGTCTGTGGAGGGGTTTTGAGAGTGGAACTAGCAATGCATAGAATTCCTGAAGTTATTTTCTGTGCCACTTCAAGATGTGCTATGAAAGTTGTTGCAAATAATCCTACCAGATAACGTCATTTAGATATGCTCAAAAGCTGCTTCATATTTGTGAGACTTTGTGCATTATAGAATGTTCAGTGCCCAGAAGTACTGCATGTCACTTTTGTGATCTGATAATATTCCCATTTACTTGAAAATGTATTTGGAAATTGGGATTATACTCATTAAGCTAAACATTACAGCGAGCCTCCCAATACTCATCTTTGGGGATATCCAAACTCCTTTGATCAGTATTCATGTACTGACGTTCAACAAAATCCCTCCTATTTAATGTTTCCTTGTTCTACTTTTAAAAAAAGAATTCCATTTAAATGAGTTTACAGGTTTCCAGGTCTCTTCTTGTCTTCCCTTAATTTGGAGTATATTATGATTTTAATATACACTTTCCATAAGGCATGAAATAGAAGAATTAAAGACATTTAAAAGTCTGTACGTTTTGTTTTTCTCTCCTGTTGTTTCTTCTTAGTATACTTGAAGGAAACACTAATATGCAACTATTCCAAATTTGTGGCTGTTTCCATTAGCACGTAGCAATTCTTTCTCAATAGATACACTTGGAATGCACTATTTGTAAGAGAAGTTTTTACCTTAAAATTATATTCCACATTATATTTTAAATGTAGCTGATGTCCAAAATAAATTTCACCATTGGAACATATTGAGCTTCATATCATGAACAAAAAATTAAATTGTTTATGCCATTTTAATTCACCCTAAGAATATATATCTTCCCAATAAGTAAATGGTTTGTCAGACATTGTAAAAAACATTTTGAACAGTAAAGGTCACATTTTATTGCAAAAAACCTGTCAGTGCTTTATGTCCATAGTGAATGTTGGCTTTTCCAGGTGATTAAGTGGGAGGGCTGGTTATGAAATGCCTTCTGTGACCAGCTATGATTTACAGCAGCGAGTTGAGAATTAAACCCTTAATTGAAGCCTACAGAGCAATACCTAGGGGCTAAATTCAGCCTGAAAAATTTGATTCAGACAATTTTCTTAGTCTAGCCCCTATGGGCTTTCCAGTTGATTCTCATGAGTTTTGATTGTGATTGAAAAGACAAGCTGTTTTCTGCTTTGCCCCGAACTTCCCTAAGGTAAATCCTTAGTTTTAGTAAGTTTTTTTGATTAATGAGGAGGGAGAAGTTATCCGAAAGAAAGAGAGTGCAGAATTTTAACTCTTACCTCTAGGGCCAAAATAAAATGTCTTAACATATCGGCTACTCCGTAATGGAAATTATCATCTGGGGAATAGATGAATCTTGACTTCCCGCAAATATAATGCTCTACACCTGTGGCTGTACTGACGCACCTCTGTGCCTCTCTAAAAAAGGGAACGGTTGTGGGTCATTGGTTAAAGATTCCTTCCTTAGAGGCACAGCAAATATAACTAGGCAGACGACGGAGATTTGACAAAATGTCAGTGCAAGGTCCACGTAGTCCTGATTCATCACCCTCTGCTTCCCTGTCTGGAAGAAATGCCAGTTTTCCTTTATCATATTTGCCCGTGTTTCTGTCTTTCTCTGAGATCTCTTTATACGGCTCTATTGGTTGCCTTTGTTTCACCAATTCTGTTTTTGCTTCTCCTGTTAGCTTTTTACGATTAATATACTTTATATTTACCTATATGTTTTTGATTGTGTTTAACCTTATATACATTTGTTTGATATATTTTATGGCAGAATCAGGTCCTTTCAACATTCATTAAATGCTTTTAAGCTGTTTTACACATACAGATAACTTGGGGTTATTACTGACGAAGATGGAGAAGATAAAATATAAACCTTGATTAAAAGTTTTAGTGAAGAAAAACTATGGCTTCTTGAAGTACAGGAACAAGGGAGGAAAGGTATTTCATTTAACGTTCACTGGAACAGCATGGGAGATTTAAAGAAACCTTAATGAGGCTGTATATATAAATATGTCCCCAAGAGGAAGGAATAATGAATCATTTCTGTGGTCTGTAGAAAAGAAATGTGCTCTAAGTTACTGTATTTGACATTTGATAGACTGGATTGGGTCAGATACAAATTGATTGTAGCTTAGGCAGAATTAGAATTATTAGTTTTTCTTAGGTACATATAGTTCAAGGGCAGGAAGTAAAATAACTGTGGGGCATTGGGTAGGAGTGGGAGAATGACCAAGGGAGGCTAAAGAAGAAAAATGGTGACTTGTTTGCTGAAAGCATATATTCACATCTCACTGGTTGCTGCAGATATTTGCATTCAAATAGACAGAGGAAGGAAAAAAAGGGGCTGATGTCTGCCAGACCAATTCATCCAACAGTTTGTTTCTTCCTATGAGAGGAAAAATGAGGGAAAAAAAAAAATGCGGAACACCCAGAATGCTTAACATTGTAGGGCTGAAAATGAGGAAAATCAGGATGAAGCCAAAGGAAAAGCATAGGTAGGTAAAACCAAGAAGTCAGGACCACCCAGGTCATTAAAAGGTGAGGAAATTTAGAAGACCAAGGAAGGTAACTAAATTTAGTCATTGATATTTCCAATGAAAACTAAACCAGTGATGATGAATTTGTCACTGCTGAAGAGACTCTAAGCTGGAGTAAGATTGACATTTTTGTTTCCAATACATTCAGTTAGAATGCATTACTTTTGACATTATATTTACTAAATAATTTGCATAGAGGCAAGCTAGACACTGAAGATTCCAATCTGTAGTAGAGTGTTTTTTTAGCATACACCAAGGTCTGGATTTTATCTCTAGCACTGGTAAAAAAAGATGCGTAGATGTAAAGGTGAATAGAAATAGATAGTAAATGAAGCAATCCCATATGAAGTCAAGATAATTTCATAAAAAGGCATGAAGGCAATTTATAAGTTCAGTTGTTGGGACATCTGATTTTGACATGGCAAACGAACCCACAATTATAGATTTTACTTGCTGAAAGATTTTCACTATACATGAGGTTATATTATAGGTTTTTGAAAAATGAATGTCTTTGTCCAGTTCTTCACATTCCATATTTAAATTTTATGAATTTTTCACCAGTATTTCCTGAAGCTAGACATATATATTTAGCTGCTTCTACTAAGATTATAATTCATTCCTTAATGGTTCATGCTAATAGCTTTAATTAGATAATTTTGATATGTACGTGTAGTCTCATTGATGTTTATTTTATGAAACACGACAAATATTACTCTGAAACTGAGCTATAGCAGATTAATTGCACATAGCTCTTGGTATTGAAACTTTCATTTTTCATATGGTTTTTCCTTTTTGCTTTTTGAGATAAGGTTTCACAATGCAACCGTGCCTTCCTTGGAACTCAGTATGTAGAACAAGCTGCCCTCCAACTCACACATATTCACCTGTTTCTGCCTCCTGAATTATAGGGTCAAAGACACCTACCATGCAGTCCAGGATCTCCTTTTATAATACCCTCCTAGGGAAGATACGCTTTTTAGCCCTGACTGAAGTCTGGCTTCTTACCATTGTGGCTTGATCTTCTGCAGAATATTACAGACACTACTGTGAAAAATCCAGCAAATAACTTCACCAATCATTTTCTTTTTCCTGAAGGAATTAAGCCACAAAATAGAAGTTTTGTTTTGATTTTGAAGATGTGTTTTGACTGCAGTATGTGTCAGACATCTGTGTCAGACACCCACTCAGAACCATTCATCACATAGTCATTTAATTAAATGCTTTCTGTCAGATCTTCAAGCTGTGCTGTGATTGGTAGAATCAAGACAAGACACCCATGGGCTTTGCCCTCACAGGGTCATATGTTTCAAGAGTGTCGATGATGAAAAAGGACAAAAGATATTCTGAGAGCATTCTCTAGATTCATAAAAGTCTGAATAGACTAGGCAATGATGGTTAGGCTTTCTGTTTAGGAATTGAGTATACTGTGCTGTCTTCTTAGGGAAGATTAGTTCTGAGATAACCTAGCTTCCTCAAAATATAGAAGATAAATGAAAGAGGGCAGATATTTGAAACTGAACAGAGTCAGGACTTTTTCCTAAAGACCACAAGGAGGATCATGCAGTTGATGAGTTACATAACAAGTATGACAAGATCAGAATTGTATTAAGTGGGTCAGCGTGGCTTTCCACATCTGTAATTCCAGCATTCAAGAGGATGAGGCAAGTAGATTTTATAAAATTAAGTCACAAGTTGGCAGTTACATAGTGAGACCATATATATATAATATTAAATATATATTAAATAAATATATATATATTAAAATAAAATAAACATATTCTTGTAAAGACAATATAGTGAGTGGGAAAAGTACAGAGAACAGTGAATAAGAAAACAGTGAAAATGTCATAATGCAAGACCTGGACAAATGAGGACACTGGATATTGATGGTAACTTTATTTAGTGCTGATCATTCAATTATAAAAGAGAGCAGATGTGAACGATGACTCAGTGTGTGCCCCAGGGACTTGCTTACTATTTGGAATGAAACAGGAGTGTCCCAGGCACAGTCAGCCAAGTTACTGTGTAAGATGTCAGACAGTATCCATCCATAGTCTGTGTCCCAGCTACCAGGCTCTTCTCTAAATGGTGACCATATCATATGCACTACATAAAGAATGGATATGGCATACAGTAAGTATGAACTGAAATTGAATTTCAAATTATTGACACATACTGTAAAAGCACTGTTCAATCATTTTAAACTCCATAAGCCTGTTTTTAGTTTAGGCTATAGATTGAACAAAATGTTGTAAGCCATGTATGTATACTTTTATTAACCCTTGACAAAGAAAATTGCTTAGAGGAATTGACAAATTATACCACAATAGTTTAGAGTAGAAATAGGGCAAAAATATAAATTGTTCCATACAAAATGTACCATACCAAATAAGTCTGAGTTAATTAGGTCTGCTATTTGTAGTAGCTGACTCTTCAAATTTCAAAATCACAACAATGATTAAGACTTATAATGTTTAAAAAATTGCAGGTCCTTATCTCATAAAAATTAATAAACATAGATTTCATTGGCAAAAGGCTATCTTTTCTTTCCCTGTTGGCTCTACTTCCATCACTGTCTTCTGACCTACGGCTTGAGGTCATGTGTCCAAGAAGCCTCAGTTGTGTTCTTGACCATCTCCTCAGTACTGGGTAATTACCTAACTCTTTGTTCCCCCATCTCTTCTCAGTTTATGTTTCTCTGAAGATAATTTGTTAGTTCAAGAGGTGAAATGGGGGAGAGGACATGAAATCACATGCAAACAGTCAACTCCCAGAGCCTGGGCAGACATCAGGACAAATGCTATGCATAAAGGACGTAATTCACTGTCTGGAAGCTAGACATTCTTTTCAAATGCTATCATTACTTCACGTGCTTGTCACTTGGTCTCCTGTGAATTCTGATACTTATTGGGGAAATGATTTATTTTCTTGTGCCCTATGAAAATAGGAAGAAGTGATTCAGTAAGTACCAAAACTATTACTGGTGGATTTGGGGACTGATAATTTTTAAAATATGAATAGATTGCACAAACAAACTATATTATTGAATTCATGAATCCTTCCGTTTCTTTGTTTCTTTATCTTTTCTCCCACTTTCTTTTTACCTCTCCTTCACTTATTTCTTTTCTTTCTCATTATTCTTCCTTCCTTTCTTCTCCCTCTCCCTCCTTCCTTTCTTCACTTTTTTCTTCTTTTCTTTCTTTCAAATTTTTTTTGACAGGGTTTCACTATACAGCTGACTTCAAACTCATGGTCCTCCTATATCAGCAAGATGCTCAAATCTAATAATTATAAGCTTCTATACATGGCTTATCAACTATCAACACCCAAATTTCATGTGAATATTGAACACCACAGGGCCAGGTACAGATTTTGGGTAAATTTTTTTGTTTGTGGACATGAAATTACCTAAACAAATAAAACATGTGTATCAGTTTATGAGAAGAACGTAAATTGTTTTGTTAAAGTCAGTCTTTGAAATTTATTTTGGAGGACAAAAAGATAAACGGGATTTATCTAGAGTCTCAGTTTCATTATTTGTGAAGCAGAAATGAACTATCCTCTCCCGAGTTTTCATGTGTGTAATACCAGTGAAGATTCTTTTGTGTTACTATGTCAGTATTGGTTCCAGCAGTCTCTCTCCTCCTCAGATGAAACCAGCATGGCCTTTTACTTTCACATGCTCACAATAAACAGAACTACACGGAAAAGGCGCTCTATTGATGTATTTGCAGATAGATTGTTGGGAACACAGTGTCAGTTACATTTGAAGTAAATAAATTCCATTTTGATTTGAGCCTCATAAAAAGCTTAGGAGAAATCTATAATTTGTTTTATTTCAAACATTAAATTATGATGCCTCACTTAATAACTCTAAACTATGAATCTAAACTACATTTGTGTTCAGCAAACAGTCATAAAACCCCTGTTAGACAGTTAATTACTGCACAAATTGCTTTATAAAGCACTGTAAAACAAACGTGTTGATTAGCAGAAATGAAATAGTCATGATTGCCAAAACACTAATCTTTTAAAACACTTTTAAACATATAAATTTAGCTACATGCCCGGATTACATCATGTGGAACTCTTCACCCATCAGTGGCTTCTGTTTCATGTAGCACTGCTCACTTGGACAGGCAAACCTCCGTATACAGCTAATTTCCAAGTTTTCAAGTTGAAAGAACTATTCGTTCTGTACTTAAACCATTCTTAGTATATTTGTCTCAATCACGAGTTATGTTAACATTTATGAATATGAATTTAAAGAATAACATTTGTAAATAGGGTAAAACTAATTAGTGAGTGAATCATAGCCAAGCAAGTAAGATGATAACATTTGCTTGGATTAAGAGTGTGGCTGGGCCCAGGGGTCATGGAATAAGATGTGTGAAAGAGGTAGGTGTTTCTAGAACAGTTACTTACCGTCCCTTCTGTCAAAAGCAGGAGCACTGTGCTCCTGTATGCTGATAAGAGTTGTGTTCATAAAGGTCCCAGTTTTTTTTAAATATTTTATTTATTTACATCACAAATGTTGCCCCCTTTCAATACCCCCTCCCAGAGTTCTTTATCCCATACCCCTTGCATCTGAGAGGATGCCCTACACCTGCATCCACCTTCTCTAGGGCATCAAGTCTCTATAGGATCAGGTGAATCCTCTACCACTGGGGCCTCTATGACACGTGTGCTGGGGTCTCTGACCAGTCCATGTATGTCCTTCAGGCTCCAACTTCTCACAGTTGGACATTTTGGCCTAGGTCACCCACATTGAGTCCTGGGCCCCTCCCACACCCCAGGTCTCTGGGACTTTCTACAGTTCTCCCCTGTGCCCTACCCATGGCAGTGGCATATTTCCATTCATTCTACTGGCCCTCTGGACTTCTCTCCTGTCTAGCTCCATATTGGATCCCCTCCTTTTACACCCCTCTCCCTTCTCCCACTCAGATCCCTTTCTCCCTCTGCCTTCCTTGACTATTTTGTTCTGCCTTCCAAGACATCTTCACTTGGGCCTTCCTACTTGATTAACTTCTTAGAGTCTGTGAGGTATATCATGGGTACTCTATACTTTTCGGCAAATATAAACTCACAATGAGTACATAGAATGCATGTCCTTTTGGGTCTAGCTTACCTCAGTCAAGATGATATTTTCTAGTTCAATCCATTTTTTGGCAAATTCATGATGTCCTCCTTTTTAATAGCTGGAATGATCCATTTGTCTATCCATTCTTCAGTTGAGGAACGTCTGGTTTGCTTCCAGCTTCTGGCTATTGTGAATAAAACTATCATGAATATCGTGGAGCACATGTCCATGTGGTATGGTAGAACACCTTTTGGGTATATTCACAGGGGTGGTACAGCAGGGTCTTCTTCAGGTAAAACTATTTCTAATTTTCTGAGGAACTACCAGATTGTTTGTACCAGTTTATAATCCCACCAGCAATGGAGGAGTGTTTCCCTTTCTCCATGTCCTGTCCTGTTGTCACGTAAGTGTTTGATTTTAGCTACTCTGATTGATGTAAGGTGCAATCTCAGGGTAGCTTTGATTTGCATTTCCATGATGACTCAGGATGTTGAAAATTTCTAAATGGATCCTCTTGAAACTGAAAAGGTTCTGTAAGACAAAGGACACAGTCAATAGGTCAAAATGGCAACCTACAGTTTGGGAAAAGATCTTTATTAACCTTATATCCAAGAGAGGGCTAATATCCAAAATATATGAAGAATGGAAGAATTTAGACTCCAAATACCAAATATACCAATTCAAAAATGGAGTACAGAGAAAACAGAAAATTCTCAACAGAGGAGTCATGAAAGGTCCCAGTTTTAAGCTGTAACTGAAAGGGCTATACTGGCTTGGAATCTACCACAGGAGAAGGGTTTATAATTGTGAAGTTCTCTTTTGACTTCTTTGGCCTAAGTTCCTCTTTACCATAGCATGTCTTTCTCAAGATAGGGTACAATCGTACTGGAAAGCAATGGATTAATATTGTTAACAAACACCCTCCACATAAAGGTCACATAACTGACTGCAATCAGCATTGTGTCGTGATCTTAACCTAATAAGTAAATATAGAAATTATGAAAACAAGGAAGGAAAGATGGAAAAAACAGAGATCCAACTACATGTTATCGTTCATTGTTAACATTTTTATTCCAATACCAGCTATTTTTCAGGAAGTGTAATTGAAAAAAATGAATTATAACTTCTATAAAACTTGTATCTTTGATGGAAGAGAAAGAAATATAAACAGTGAAGCAAATTATAAGCATAAAGAAAGAACATAATTATTAACACGATTGGCCCACTTACAGAAATAAGACTGTTCTGAATGAGGTGGGATTGTTCTAGTTTGTACAGCTCCTTCAGGCAGCAGTAGCACAGCTCTCTTATGGCCAGTGCTGTCATTGAAGGAGTAGAGTATGCTTCTTGCTATTCACATTGATCACAAAGATCCTCTCTCCCTCCCTCCCTCCCTCCCCCCCC